>NW_026262747.1:0-156840 GCF_021869535.1 Mytilus californianus
GACATCCTTCTGTTCTGGAGAACGAAGAGGAGACGGGGCTTTAGAAGACTTTGTACTAGATGCAGAAGATAAACTAGTTTTATTAGATGCAGATGAAGGAGGACTATTGGAGATGGAAGAATCATCTATGTCACTGGGAAGATCCCAGACAGATTCACCGCCCCAACTGTCTGATTTAACTGTATCTTTTTTATTTGATTTCTTTTTTTCATTATTTTTAGATGATGACATTGAGCTCTGTAAGGAAGATTGAGTTGACTGAGTACTGGTTTTAGAAGGTGTTGGTTTTCTTGGAACTAATATTTTATCGTTAGGTTCTGTTTCAACAGGCAGCATTGTAAATGTCTCAGCATCAATTGGCCAGGTCATGCGAGTTTGTGTATGCTCGTGACTGAATGAGCGGACAACTTTGCTGGCGTACGATGGTCTGTTCGAAACAAGGAGATCATTCGAAACAGAAGCTATCTGTTTAGCTTCTGGGTAACTGATGTTTCTTTCTGTTTTAATTTTGATAATATTTTTTTCTTTAAGGTAAACAGGGCAGTCCCTAGATGATGAAAAATGGGATTCACCACAGTTTACGCATTTAGAAGATTCAGAGCTACAGGTTGTTCCCTCGTGTCCTTCGTCAGAACACTTGAAGCATCTCTGCGTACCACGACATTGTTTGCTTCCATGACCAAACTTTTGACAAGTGAAGCATCGAATTGGGTTAGGGATAAACCTGTCAACTCTGATTCCGAAGCAACCTAAAGTAATAGATGGTGGAGGAGTTGGAGTTCTAAATGTCAAAAGATATGTATTTAATTTGATTATATTTCCATTCTTTTTTATTTGAAATCTAACAACATCAGTTACACCTTGGCTTGAAAGTTCCTCACAGATTTCTTCGACGGTAAGGTCACCAAGGTATTGACTTCTGTCTCGAATGATCCCCTTACAGCTGTTCAAACTGTTGTGAGGAGAGGCAGAAACAGGAAAGTTTGTAATTGTTGTCAGTGTAAGCAAATTTGTTGACTGACTTTTGTTGGAACATTCAACCAACAAATTGCCTGATCTCATTTTTGAAACTTTTTTTACAGTACCAGCAACGCTTTGAATTTGTTTGTGAATCACAAAGGGAGATATTTTGGAAATTGGTTTTTCATCTGTTCCTTTTATTACAATAAATCTGGGCCAACTGTCATCTTCCTGACAGGGCACTGAATCATCACATTTTCTTTTTTTATGTATTAAAGCTGATTTAGAGGGTTGGTTTTGTTGTGCCATAGGAAATGAGAAAGATTCACCATTCTTGTCATCCACCCACCTCGGAGTGCCTACAAGGGCGATGCTGTGTTTCCGTGGCGAGCCGGGGTCAAGTGCTAATGCTGAAAACGAGCTCCAAGTATAACATGTATAACGTAGCTGGTCCCCAAAATTAGCACCCAAGATCCACTGCGGAAAGCACCAGATGTTCCAAGAATAGTATACTCAAGCAGAGCGTATCCATCAAGCGAAATAGAAAGCGTACCACTTGATTGACCCATGAGCCATCGCCTTCTTCAGTTATCCGAAATATAAATAGCTTAATTTAAAACACATGTGTATATAATGAAAATTGTTACAAGAAAGCTTATTGTTGAGGATTAACTGAAGGGCTCGACATGACCAGCCGATTGATCGAACCGGGTCCATCCGACCTCCCGTTTAGATGATATTGGAGCCAAAGCAGCTTATTGAACTATAGTCTCGTCCGTCCGGGTATTTTTCTGACCGTAAGAAGTCTGGCTACAGCCCTCATCCGCAAGGATCTCGTCAACCACCGACACGGGTAGCAACCCACGGCCAACGGGTTGGAGAGCCTATTTTATTTAAAACATCGGGCAACTCATACGATGTTCGGATCACTTTAGTCTGGTCTCTACCCTTCGACCTGTCCAGCATGGGTAACCCTACCAGGAGACGAAGCTCCAACTGGCATAGCTCTTGGGGTCACTGAGACACGCAAGCCCCCCGACCACGGCAAGGATAGCGACCCACCGGGGGGAATTGTATTAGATGTTAAAAATAAAAAAATTGACCACTTGTAAAAAATAATTATATTAGATGTAACCTATAATAAGTTTCTTTTTCTAGATAATTTTATTATATGTGATCTTAAATCAGTCACTTTTTCTAGATAATTGTATAAGATGTGACATTAAATCGGTCAGTTATCTACATTATTTTATTAGATGTAACCATAAATCGGCACCTTTCTGAACTGATAATTATGCTTTAAATTTGGACATTTTTTATAGATAATGGTATTAGTTGTAACCTTTAGCCGGTCACTTCTTAAATGTTAATTTTATTATATTGTACAATAAATTAGACTACTTTTTATAGATAATTGTACAAGATGTAACCTGTAAGCAATCACTATTTAAGATGATTGTATGACATGCAACCTGAAATCGGTCACATTCTTTTAAGATCATTTCACAGTTAATTCGACTCTTATATCTAGATAATTGTATTAGATTTAACTTTGAATCAGTCACTTTTGAAAGATAATTGTATTAGATGTGACCTTAAATCTGTCACTTTTTCTAGATAATTTCATAAGATGTAACCTTAAATCAGCCACTTTTTGTATTCATAACTTTACTACATTTTACATTAAATTCGAACATTTTAATAGATGATAGGATTAAATGTAACCTTTAATCGGTCACATGTGACCTAAAATCGGCCACTTTCTTTATTAATCATTTTACATTAAATTTAACTACATTTTATAGATAATTGTATTAGATGTAACCTTAAATCGGCCAATTTCTGTATTGATAAATTTACTACATTGTACATTAAATTCGAAGATTTTTATAGATAATTGTATATGATGTAACCTTGTATCCAATAATTCTTAATTTTTAATTTTTATCACATTTTACAATATATTCGACTACTTTTATAGATAATTGTATTAGATGTTAAAAATAAAAATTCTGACCACTTGTAAAAAATAATTGTATTAGATGTAACCTTAAATCGGTCGCATTTCTATATAATTTTAGGAAATGTCATCTTTAATCAGCCACTTCCTTTATTGATAATTGTACTATATTTTACAATAAATATGACAACTTTTAATAATCATAGGTATTAGATGTAAACTTTAATCAATCAATTTTTCTTAATAATTGTATTACATGCGACCTAAAATCGGCAACATTCTTTATTGATCATTTTACACTAAATTTGACTACTTTTTGAAGATATTTGCATTAGATGAAACCTGTAAGCAGTCACTTTTTCTAGATAATTGTATAACATGTAACCTGAAATCGGCCACTTTCTTTATTGATCATTTTATAATAAATTCGATTCTTATTTTGAGATATTTGTATTAGATGTAACCTTAAACAGTCACTTTTGAAAGATAATTGTATAACATGTAACCCTAAATCAGTCTCTTTTTCTAGATAATTCTATAAGATGTCGCCTTAAATCGGCAACTTTCTTTAATGATAATTTTACTACATTTTAAATTAAATTCGAACATTTTTTGAGATAATTGTATTAGATGTAACTTTAAATTGTTCACTTCTTAACTGTAAATTTTATTATTTTTTACAATAAATTCGACTACTTTTTCTAGATAATTGTATTAGATGTTAAAAATAGAAATTCTGACCACTTGTAAAAAATAATTATATTAGATGTAACCTATAATATGTTTCTTTTTCTAGATAATTTTATTATATGTGACCTTAAATCAGTCACTTTTTCTAGATAATTGTATAAGATGTGACATTAAATCGGTCATTTATCTACATTATTTTATTAGATGTAACCATAAATAGGCACCTTTCTGAACTGATAATTATACTTTAAATTTGGACATTTTTTTTATAGATAATGGTATTAGTTGTAATCTTAAGCCGGTCACTTCTTAAATGTTAATTTTATTATATTATACAATAAATTAGACAACTTTTTATAGATAATTGTACAAGATGTAACCTGTAAGCAATCACTTTTCAAGATGATTGTATGACATGCACCCTGAAATCGGTCACGTTCTTTTATGATCATTTCACAGTAAATTCGACTCTTATATCTAGATAATTGTATTAGATTTAACTTTGAATCAGTCACTTTTGAAAGATAATTGTATTAGATGTGACCTTAAATCTGTCACTTTTTCTAGATAATTTCATAAGATGTAACCTTAAATCGGCCACTTTCTGTATATATAACTTTACTACATTTTACATTAAATTCGAACATTTTAATAGATGATAGGATTGAATGTAACCTTTAATCGGTCACATGTGACCTAAAATCGGCAACTTTCTTTATTAATCATTTTACAATAAATTTAAATACATTTTATAGATAATTGTATTAGATGTAACCTGTAAGCAGTCACTTTTTCTAGATATATAATTATAACATGTAACCTGAAATCAGCCACTTTCTTCATTGATCATTTTACAAAAAAAATCGACTCTTATTTATAGATAATTGTAGTAGATGTATCCTTTAGTCAGTCAGTTTTGAAAGATAATTGTAATAGATGTCACCTTTATTGGTCCCTTTTTCTAGAGAATTTTATTAGATGTAACCTTAAATCGCAAAATTTCTGTATTGCTAATTTTACTACAGTTAACATTAAATTCGAGCATTGCTATCAGTAATTGTATTACATATAACCTTCAATTGGTTACTTCTTAATCGTTAATTTTATTATCTCTTACAATAAATTACACTCTATTTTCTAGATAATTGTATTAGTTGAAACTTTGAATCGGTCACATTTCTAGATAATTTTATGAAACGTCATCTTTAATCAGCCACTTTCTTTATTGATCATTTTACACTTAGTTTGACTACTTTTTCTAGGTAATTGTACTTGATGTAACCTGTAAGCAGTAACTTTTTCTAGATAATTGTAAAACATGTAACTTTAAATCGGCCACTTTCTTAATTGATCATTTTACAATTAATTCGACTCTTATTTATAGATAATTGTATTAGATGTAGCCTTTAATCAGTCACTTTCTATGTTGATAATTTTACATTAAATTCGAACATTTTTATAGATAATTGTATTAGATGTTACCTTAAATCGATCACATAATCGTTAATTTTATTATATTTTACAATAAATTCGACTTCTTTTTGTAAATAATTGTATTAGATTTTAAAAATAAAAAAATCTGACCACTTGTAAAAAATAATTATATTAGATGTAACCTATAATCAGTCAATTTTTCTACATAATTGTATTAGATGTGACCTTAAATCGGTCGCTTTTTCTAGATACTTGGATCCGATGTGACCTTAGATCTGTCCTTTTTTCTAGATGATTTAATGAGATATAACCTTAATATAGCCCCTTTTTGATCTGACAATTTAACATTAAATTTGAACTTTTTTTTTGGAAGATTATTGTATAAGATGTAACCTTTATTTGTTAACTTCTAAATTTTTAATTTAATTTTAATTTACAATAAAGGAGTAGGGCCACCAAGGTTTAAAAACGGCCCTGTCTCAGAAATTGACGAAATTACTACAGAAGGATCACTTACTAGTGTAGTTCATTAAATGATAACCATTAGACTTGTAATTGTGTTTGTATAATTTTCTAGGGCGTCAGGAAAGACCAAGGTACAATAGTATTTTAGCCATTTACGCGTAACGTTAAATTGTTTTCATTAACGTTCTAGTAACTTTGAAATCATTTCACCACAAGAATTACAAAATATTCCTTGAATCTCGTCCATATATATTGTTTTTATTTAATTTTATTAACAGAAACTTACTAATATTAAGGTTTAAGCTGCACATAATCGCTTCAATTAAATTTTGTATAAGTGGCCCGTATACTCGTTTTCTGCATTGATATTCACGAAATAGAAATTGCAGAGACCATGTAATCAAACATAATTCTATAGCATAGATTAAATTAAAAGTCATAAATGATTTTAAAACATAAGCAATGAATGTCTTCTATTGGGCAGAAGGAATTTAGATTGAAAGCTGTAAAATATCTTGGCGACCAATGTACAGTCGTAAAAATGTATGAGGATAGTTGATCACACCACATCATCTTATTTGTATATTGAAAGAAAACCCGTGATTCACTTAAACACAGAAAAGTTTATTTTCTAGTAAATAAGTAAAGGATGAAAACACACATAAAGAAAACAATGTGTATATACAGTACATGGCATTACATGTACTTCATAATCATAGAACACATTATAATTGTACAAAAGTCATCAGCATCATTCTCATTCCGGAGGAATACATACTTGCTGTGTTACATATTTGTTTTTCATTCATTGTTTTGTACATAAATTAGGCCGTTAGTTTTTTCAATTGAATTGTTTTACATTTGTCATTTCGGGGCCTTTTATAGCTGACTATGCGGTATGGGCTTTGCTCATTGTTGAAGGCCGTACGGTGACCTATAGTTGTTAATTTCTGTGTCATGTAAGCTGCGTCCATTCAGGTAATGTATTATCTATAACTATAATTAATATACTGTGAACTATTTCTTAGACAAACGCCAATGTGACAGTAACCTAACAATGATAAAATTAATATTCTATTCTTCAACTACACTCTGCTCACTGTCACTTTCGTCTATGGCATGCTGCATCTTCAAGAGACTTCCTCAATTCTGGACTCCATGTGTGATGTCCAGATTATGTCTTGTATTCCCTAGATACCAGAGTATTCAGCCAATGTGCGCAAATTAACATGTTCTCGTCCGGAATATGCATTTAACTTGCGCTGGAGGTATAACAATCATCCATCATCATGAGACAAACAACTCATTTAAGTAAAATGGTGTGTTTCTTTGATATCCACTATTCTTTTTTCCCAAAATAATAATATGTCAAAGAGACAACAACCCGACCAAAGAGCATACAACAGGCGGATGCCACCAATGGGTCTTCAACGCAGCGATAAAATCCCGCACCCGGAAGTGGTCCTCAGCTGGCCCCTAAATAAAATTGTGTACTAATTCAGTGAAAATGGATGTCACACTAAACTCCAAAACATATAAATGAACAAAAATTAAAAAACATACAAGACTAAAAAAGGCCAGAGGCTCCTAACTTGGGACAGGCGCAAAAATGCGGCAGGGTTAAACATGTTTTGTGAGATCTCAACCCTCCCCCTATACCTCTAGCCAATGTAGAATAAAGAAACACATAGCAATACGCACAGTAAAACTCAGTTTAAAGAAGTCCGAGTCTGATGTCTGAATAGGTAACAAAAGAAACTAAGCAAAATGACAATGATACATAAATTAACAAAGGACTACTAGCAGTTACTGACAGTGCCAGCTCCAGACCTCAATTAAACTGATTGAAAGATTATGTCTTCATCATATGAAAATCAAGTACAATCCCTCCCGTTAGAGGTTTAGTATCATACAATCATAAAATATATGGGAAGAACATAACCCGTATCATGCCAACAACTGGTTCATGCATATTTATGACAGAGAGAAATTTAGAGAATTTATTTCAAACAGGAAACTAGAAATTGCATGTGTTGTCATTGAAAATAGAGAAAAGGAGGGGCGTAATAAAGAATCATAAGACCAAAAATTCGTAAGGGTTCCGCGGATCCCAGTGTCTCGCCTACTTTTGCTGTTAATCGCAGGCTCAACAAAAATGAGGAAAAAAAAAAATAAAAATATTCCTCTCTATACTATCTTCTGATTGTAAGTAGCTTCTGTTCAAGTTTGGTAAAAATCCAGGATAGTTTATGAATCTAATAAATGTTTTAAAAACTTAAACTGCAGACTGTATGTAATGTTAACTGGAAGAAAAACTAAGTCCATTTATAAGTAAAATACGGAAAAAATGGAACAAAATTTTAACAAAATTGCCTTCTAGATACTAGTTTTTAATCATGAACAAGCTTCTGTCCAAGTTTGGTAGAAATCCAGGATAGTTTTAGAAAGTTATTAAAATTTCAAAAACTTTAACCACAGAGTGAATATTTGTGGACGCCGCCGACGACGGAATGTAGGATCGCTATGTCTCGCTTTTTCGACAAAAGTCGAAGGCTCGACCATAAAATCATACAATACCATGAAGATATAGACGCGACAAAAGTAAAAACAACAATAACAAAATATAAAAAAAGGTAACTACAGATTGAACACGAACCTAGGGCCACCACAAAAACCGAAAAAACTCAGAAATATAAAGATATCTCATAGATAATTTATTCATAGTAAGCAGCCATTTTTGTTGGTCGCTTGTAGCAGTCTCACCCAAATTTAAAAAGACCACCAAAAAGAGACCAAATAAACAATTGTTCCTTGTATGCATTCTGACCAATTATGCACGCTATCCCGCATGAATATCAGATATTTATTTGAAGTTACCCAAGCTATATCATAATTTTGTTTCATCTTTATTTCAGTTTGCATTGCAAAAAAATATTTGTTCTGGTTGAATGTCACGGACAGACAGTATACACCATGCCCAGCCTCCCATGGCGTCGTAATTTTTATTTTTATGAAAAAATATATTGAAAAGCTTATTCCACCACTGTGCAATATGATATAACAACTCTCACGTGATTTCTTATGTCTTATGTCATACGATTTTCAATGCATGTTATTGTTCATAGTTCTGTAATTTGTTGCACCATCCGTAGTAATTATTTAAAATTAAAAAATGTTAACTTGGCATGCCATACTCGATAGAAAATGCGGACGTGAAAGAAAGCACGTCATCAAAACGTCAACATGAGAAAACATCCCATGGAGGTTACATTTCGACGATTTCGTCTTTATAAAACAAAATAAATACGTGTATCTAAAAGGACATTTGTATTAAATTTTAATGTTGGCACCCATATCGATCTGCTGAATGTAGAATTTCACGGAGAAAAACTACTGCTCTAATTTAAAGCTGTCCTATATTTGTTTCAACTTTGCAAAGCATAGACAGGGGGCCATAGACAGGGCTAATTATTACAAATAACGTGGAAACCAACTTTAAAATAATTTACAAATTCACAATATTTATTTCCAATTTGTCTTTTTTCTAATAAAACAGTTATGAGGACGTATCTATCATAGTTTATATCTGTGTTTAAAACCCTCGCCGGGTCGGCAGTTAACGAAGCTTCGCTAAAAACAAAGACTTGCTATTCCATTTTTTTCTTTTTAATTTGTAATAAAGAAATAAAAAAAAATAATCATAGCATTTATTTCTATTTATCACGTTTATAGCAAGTGTACAAGTTCTTGGTACAGTTAATTCGTCACAGAATGTATCGAACCTCGGAAATGGCGGCGTTGAATCAGGATTTGCTTGTTAGCAAAAGTTAGATTTTCGATGTGGCCACAGGCCTCGAACACGCTAAATATTGTTGCAAACTGAGTCAAAATTTCAAACAATTAAAATAAGAGTAAAATTACTATGGTCGAGGCCTGTGGCCAATGCGAATTTTAACAAGGAAGCGTAAAATTCTTTAAGAATTTGGACATTTTGAGCGTTCCGGTTCGATTCCGGCTATTATGTCACATTAATGACGTCACAAAAATATGGTTTTATACTATAATAACAAATAACGATATACATAGATATGTTTTAGCTATAAGGGATCCACATTATTTCTCTTTTATTTTTTGTCACCTCTATCAATTTAGAAATGTGGCGATTTATGGTTACATCTAATAAAATTATCTAGAAAAGTGACCGGTTTAAGGTCACATCTTATACAATTATCTAGAAAAAGTGACTGATTTAAGGTCACATATAATACAATTATCAATAACAAGTAGTCGAATTTATTGTGAAATTTAATAAAATTAACAATTAAGAAGTGAATGAATTAAGGTGACATCTGATATAATTATCTATAATTTCTTTTCGAATTTAATGTAAAATGTAGTTAAATTATCAATTCAGAAATTGGCCGATTTAAGGTGATATCTACTAAAACTATAACGAAAAGTGACCGATTTAAGGTTACATCTAATACAATTATCTTATACAAGTGGTCGAATCTATTGTAAATTATAATAAAATTAAGAATTAAGAAGTAAAAAATTGAAGGTAACATCTTATACAATTATCTATAAAAAGAATTCTAATTTAAAGTAAAATTGTCAATTCAAAAAGTGGCCAAGTTAAGGTTTCTTCTAATAAAATTATCAAAAAAAAAGTGACAGAACAGATCTAAGGTCACATCTAATACAAGTATCTAGAAAAAGTGACTGATTATAGGTTACATCTAATACAATTATCTTTCAAAGTAGTCGAATTTATTGTAAAATATAATAAAATTAACAGTTAAGAATTTAAGGTTACATCTAATACAATCATCTATAAACAATGTTCGAATGTAATGTAACATGTAGTAAAATTGTCAATATATAAAGTTGCCGATTTAAGGTTACATCTGATAAAATTATCTAGAAAAAGTGACAGATTTAAAGTGACATCTATATATTTTTTTCTGAGACAAGTTCGTGCGTGGATGATGAATAAATGACAGGAAATTCAACCTCACCGTAATAACTATTATATTGTAGTGATACAAATCAGTATACACTGGTTTGTTGTTATATATTATATTAATATAACAGTTACATGTATATATAATTTTCATCCATTTGTATATCATTCTATTCTACTATTCCAATAATAGTGCAGTGCAAGTGCATGGTGGACACTCTTCTGTAAAAATTCGATTTTATAAAAGATTGGATATGAGTATGAGTTCATATTTTCCCGCAAAAACAATTATAGAGTTATCGGTCCTTGCCGGGATTGTCGCACAACGTTCTTGAAAAATTCTTCCGCATGCTCTTAACACAAATTTTTGGTACGTGTGCATAGTATATACATATATATATATATATATATCTAACGACAAAACATTTTCATATTATTAATTTATGTTCTTAACAAAAATATTTTTATCAGTATTCAATGAAGAGATGTATTTATAACAAACGATAAGGAATGTTAGTTTGCATTAATATCCGCGTATTTATCATGTTTATAGATCGGTTACAATCATAAAACGAAAGTTACGTGTGCAAAATTTAGGCGATAGCAATACATCGGAATGACCTCACGGTCATCTCGATGTAAAAATCATAAACACAGAAGATAAAGCATATATAATCAACCTGGAAAACGAAATCAAACTTCCAATCTTGCTAGCTCAAACACTGACGAGCAAAGCATAAAAATGCTTGAGTTTCAAATGATGCAAAACATGTCCATGAACAATATGCTAGCTAACCAACAAATGCAAATGATGATGCAGCAACAACAGATGATGCAACAAACCTTTCTACAATTAACTGCTTGTTTCTACATGTATCCACACATGACAATACCAAGGCATATTCCACCTCATAATGCGTATGTGCCAAATGTAATACAAAATCATATTCCAAATGGTGTATATGTTCCTAATGATCATCCCCAATGAAGTCGTCCATTCCACTATATCCATAGTATATGACAGTAGGTGTAACAATTCATGTTATTTATATTTACATTTAAGATGTTAATTTTGTTGGGTGTAATGTATGTTAAGTTCAGATTGCACACAAACTGAAAATAAAATAAAACTTGTTCAGTCAAAATAATCGAATTATTTTATTCCTCCATGTAGTTGTACACAGTATTGATACGGGTATGACATTATGTGAAGTTCATATAACATGTATAAATATAAGATGCTTCTATATTTTGGGTATTAATAATACAAAGTTACTTAAAAGGACACACACATGTTGTATATATACTTATTTTTTTAATTTCAGACTCAAGACTTGGAGAGGAATCATGGTGATGAGCAAGAGACAGAGGATGATGTACGAATAGGGGAGGCCTACACTAGGAAGGTATATGGTACAAACAATAAGTTCCTGTTTGTACACCAAACTGAATGGCAGAGGAGACTTCTTGAGATGTATGGGAAAGAGATCTGCCTTTTGGATGCTACATACAGGACAACCAGATATTCCCTTCCAATAATATTTCAGGTGTGGGCCTACGAATGTGAATTACATCAATGTTGGAACATTTGTGACAGAGAACAAGGACAGTGCTTCCCTGATGGAGGCCTTGCAGGTATTAAAAGAATGGAATCATTATTGGTTACCCAAGTTCTTCATGTGTGACTATGCCACTGAAGAGATCAATACCCTTGAAAACGTTTTTCCAGGTTTGCAAGTTAAACTTTCTATTACTTTATATAATAGTATGCCAAATTTATATCAACCCCAGGAGGGCAAGAGGGAGAGGTCCCAGAAGAGGAAGAGGAGCCAACCAAGTAATCGGATCAAATAGGGCAGGATTGTAAAAGATCACCCTGGGTATGCTTTTGATGTCATTGACTATGATGACACACAGCATGGTAGGCATCATCCTTCACAAGACAGTCTAGCCCCTGACTGGTGTACTTGCACATACTGCAGGGAGATGCCGACTGAGAGAGAGACGTTTCTATGGCAGAGCAAGACAGAACTGCTGCTCTAGGCTACCAGTATGTTCTAAACTAACACCTAATAAATTGTATACCTGAACCAGATTTCAAGGATTGTGCATACACCGTGTGTGCATAATATAGAAGTTTACAAACCAAGTTATACTTAGACAACTCTATATAATTGATGTAAAGTTAATAATTAGATAAAATATACACAATTTTTTTTTATGTTTTTCCGTATAAGGTTGATAAGTAACAACATAACTCATCAAAGATATGAGATAAAATTTAATTTTTTATCAGGATTTCAATTTGATTGTCCTAGATGAGGCAGTCCTTCATGTTGCAAGAAGGCTTAGAGAGGAGTTGATGGTCATGTCCAAAGATGTAGATTTTAACAGATCAAACAGATTTGCTTCATTCAGACCATTTAAGGTGTGGGTTTATGGTAGACTTGGGGCTGGGGATCGACGTGTGATCCCAATCTGTTGCGTATGGCGCATCAAGGATAAATATCCCAATCCATTTGGACAGTACCAAGGTTTTGTAGGGGGAGGTTTAATTAAATGTAAAGAAAACATGTCTTAAGTTCTGTTTTTAAGCCAGGAAAATGTATGTAGTAGGTATTTTATTGTGTTCCTAAAAAAAATATTTTGGGATTTGGTCATTGTGATGAAATTAATGTGAACTCTTGGTTTTCAATTTTTCACTGTTATCTTAGGTGATGTTCTGTTTTTGCGGCTGCCCCATATATTTTTTTTACCCATCAAGTTATTCAATATAATGTATGACATATCAACTAAGTTATCCCTACAGAGCCCTAACTGACCACAGCAGTGCCAACAAAATACACACATGATAGCAACAGAGGTTCACATTATTGGCGCTTTTTATAAAAAGTTGATTTGATCATGTTATTGTCAGAGGCAGAAGCTATCATAGTTTTCTGGCATATAACTATCAAGCTTTTGGGTTTTCACCAAACACAACTGTTATTTTTAATGGATAGGATGGAGATTCAACAGAAATTAGATAGCTACTATTTGTTTTTGAGTTTTGAGTAAAAAAAAGGCAGGATGACAATTTATGTAAAAAAAGCCAGGATAAACTAATAAAAAAAGGCAGGACGGAAAAGAGTGAAAAATAAAAAAAGCAGGACAAAAATGTTTAATCCTAGCAACCCCCTCCCCTCCCCCTATAAAAATCAAATGTAGCTCCCTTATGTCTGTTGTCCAAGTTAGATATGATTGATTGATTGATTGTTGGTTGCTTAACGTCAAGTGGCAACTATTTCATGAATATTCAGGACAAGAACAAATTACCAATAAATACAATAGGTAGGTTCTGTAATAGGGGCGTCCGGGGTTGAGGTCGGGAAAATTTAGACTTCCACGGGAAATGAGGGTATATTGGAAAGGGACAGAAATTTAGCTTTGCAACAGGTCACCTACGGACCCCTCAAAGAGTTGTTGCAAGGGTTCTTAACGTGCAGAGAGCGTGACACTCTCTCTACACGAGGCATCGGATTTATCGTCCCCATTCTGACCGGACGTGGCTGCAAATTTGTACATCCCACACAGCCAAACGGACGCCCCACTTTAACAAGGGTTTTACTGCCGGTCGGAGGAAGACCAATGGTGACCATACTTCTATTCCCCAGTCACCCATGGGGTGATAAATTAAAAGGACTTAGTTTATTTTAGTTCATTACGTAACAATTTTATTAAATACCAAGATGGTAAATAATAAGATGATCTTGTATACAAATATCGATCTCATATTTTTTGTTGGGTATATTCTTCAGAAAAAAGTCTTTCACAGTTCAAAAAACAAGATACAGACTCAGAAGAATAATCATTTTAACGGTAATTGCATATTAATTTAATCTCCTTTTTGCAAACAAGCTTAAATGTATACTGCTTACCTATTTTGATATAGTTTCTAGTTACAACTGATAATTGAAGGTTTATTATCGAAATTAACTTAAATGATTAAAACATGTTCTGGGTTTCAAAAGGGACCTAAAAGCAAAATCTTTCTAAAAGTTGGAACCTTAGTTTATGGACATAAATTCTAAATTTTAAAGTAAGTTATAAATCATGTGTGTACTGATACAAAGACTTCTGAACTAATAAAACTGTTAGATATATAGTCATATAATGAGATATATCTTGATATTATAATATTATTTGTAATAGAAAATTAAAGGATATGGGGTATCTATCCATGACACAAAATCAATACATGCACAGCAACAACAACAACAATAAAACACAAACAAACACAAAAAGAAAAAGAACAGCGCTTTTATTGCTCTTCTTCAAATATGTCTATTTTTATCACAGGATTAAACAGAATTTTCAAAAACTGGCCTCTATAGTCAAAACCTTTCCTGAATAACAAAAGAGGATTAAGAAGCTAGATGATGATCATGAAGAAATTGAAAAAACCATTTTATTTCACAGTGGTGAGACAGAAATGGAAGATGATGTACTTATGCTGTATAACAGCAAAATAGTTATGATGAGAAATAGATTATCGCAGACAAAAGTGACTTTCATGTGTAAAAGATGTTTTTCTGTTTCTGTTTTATGAATAGTATTTGATCGGACATAGCAACAAAGGAAGATTGATTGATTGATTGTTGGTTGCTGAACGTCCAGTGGCAAATATTTCATGCATGTTCAGGACGAGAACAAATTAACAATAAATACTATAGGTAGGTCCGGTAATAGAGGTCAACTGGGTTGCAGGTCGGGGAAAGTTTGGACTGCCACGGGAATATTAGGGTATATTGGAAAGGGACAGACAATTTGCCTTGCAAAAGGCCACCTACGGACCCCTCAAAGAGTTGTTGCAAGAGTTCTTAACGTGCAGAGAGCGTGACACTCTCTCTACACGAGGCATCGGATTTATCGTCCCCATTCTGACCGGATGTGGCTACGTACTTGGTTTTACTGCCGGTCTATTCCCCAGTTACCCTTGGGGTTAACAAAGGAAGAAAAGCTAATGCAAAACATAAAGATTAGCCGGATGTAGATAGGCTGTCATATGTCTTTTTGACAAAAACAATATTAGAAAACTTTCTAAATAATGAAAAAGATATCATTGCAAAATTTTCAAAAAGTAATCCGCCTTATAAATACATGCACAAAGAAATAAAATATTTTGTATAGTTAAGATTGGATGTCTTAGTAAAATGGGGTCTTTCATTTTGGTCCATTCGATTTGCTTGTCAATATTTTCCGATTGATTTGATGGCACTTGAATGGTAGACAATTTTATTTACTTCATTGAAATTTATTGTAAAAGGTTTTAGTCATGTTAGAAAAATAAAACCTTTTTTGTATTCAGCATGAAACTAGAAGGGTTCGGTTGACAGTTTTCATGATTAAACGTTTTTTCAAATTCCAGAATATTCATGAATAATTCAAGATCATGAAAGCAAGGTGAATTCATTGTAAAAAGGACTAGTTGTTAAGAATGCTCATTAAATATGATGACACACCTTGATAATTCTTAGCTTTGTCTTTACTAAAGAACTGAAACTGAAACTAAATTTAGCAAGAACGGACAAGGGTAAGCTGTATGTCCCCTCCGTCGCGGCAGGGGTATAGCTAATACCTTAATGAACATTAAGGTTTATTTTGGTTATATCTTTATATTTTCAAATTCTGGGAACAACAGAAGTGCTTGCATGCGCTCTACATAACAGGGTCCAAAAACTTTTGTAAACATTATCAGAATATAAGGGCTTGTTCGTAATGTTAAAACTGGCTCGTTTTTTGGGGGGATTTATTTTAATTGTTATGAATTTTGGTCCAAGTAAGCTGTTTTCCACAAAGCTCTTGGGTCTTTTAAGCAGATCACAGGGAGAAAATGACCATGTTAACTTGACATCGGCCGGGACAATGTTGACAAAGGGTAAGTTTAACTTTTGGCTTTTGTAGGAGTTGGTTGGGAATAGAGGAACGTATTGAAAAGGCAATTACACGCTATAATCACATTATTTTATATTTTTGGTCAGGAACATGTGACATAAGTGCTAAATTTGGATTGATTGATTGATTGTTGGTTGCTTAACGTCCAGTGGCAAATATTTCATGCATATTCAGGACGAGAATTGATTGATTGATTGTTGTTTGCTTTACGCCGCATTAGCACAGAAAGGATATATCGCGGCGAGAGCTAATTCGAATATTATAACAATTTAAGGTATATTTTTAAAATCAGACAAAAGGTCTTTCAATAAACTAAAATTCTAGACTAAAGCAAATTGATTATTTACAAATAAAAATCAACACTAAGATAACGTGATAAAAATTAAAATCGTTTTAAATATAACAACATTTTCATATTTTATAATATATTCCAATTTCTTTTAAGAATGAAACAATATTTGTTGTAAATGGAATATTATTAAATAAATCATACATATTATTGACATTGAAATGCTTCTTTCGAATATCAGCAAAGTCAATACAGTTGATTAAAACATGTTTAATAGTATACTTGCAGTTACAAGGTATACATTGTGGTTCTATTTCATTTTTTAAAAGATATTCGTGTGTTATTCTAGTATGACCAATACGACATCTAGAAATAACACACTGATCTTTTCTGCACATAAAATTATTGAAAGGTTTACATAAATTAGGTTTAATTTCATGTAATTTATTACCATCTTTTTTACTCCATTCATTTTTCAATATATTAAAAACATATTCTCTAATATTAGATTTAAAATCGGTATATGGTATATCACAGTTAGATAAAGGGTCACCCAGGGCATTCTTTGCCTCAAGGTCTACAGCTGTGTTTCCAAGGATTCCAACATGACTCGGCACCCATAGAAATAATATTTCTTTAAGAAGAATTTTTAAATTCCTCATTACATATAAAATTTTGAGAATTGTTGGGTTTTTAATTTTAGTATTTTGTATAGCTTGTAAGCATGAAAGTGAATCAGAACATATAATAAATTTGGATTTATCTGAAGAAGCAATAAATTTCAAAGCCAAAATTATTGCTTCTGCTTCAGCAGTAAAGATCGATGCATCAGATGGCAAACGGAGAGTTGCAGCTCTGTCCCTGAACACAGCAGCAGATGCAACTCTGTCACCATCTTTTGATCCATCAGTATAGACAGTTGAAAAATCTGAATAATTGGCTTTGATTTCAGCATAGTGTTGCTGAATTAAAAGAGGATTTGTTTTATTTTTATTGTGTTCACGGAGATCAAATATCATTTTTGGTTTGGGAAGTTCCCATGGAGGACATTTGCAAGTTTCAACTTGAGCAACAGATTTTAAATCAAAAGAAGCTAAATGTGGTTTTAAACATATACCTAACGGAGGAATTTTATTTTCATGTTTTGCAAAAATATCTTCATAAATTGGATTAAAAACACAGCTGTAGGCAGGATTATCTGAGTAGGCTTTTAGTTTGACAGCATATTGAAGTCCAAGCTTCAAACGTCTGTCAGAGAGTGAGTGCTCATCAGCCTCTACATACAGACTCTCAACTGGTGAGGTTTTAAATGCGCCAAGACAGAGACGCAAACCCTGATGATGCACAGCATCGAGAATCTGTATGTAGGACTTCCTTGCAGAGCCATACACTATAGAGCCATAATCTAGTTTAGATCTAACTAGAGATCTATATAAATTAAGTAAAATGTTGCGATCAGCACCCCAGTCGGTGCTGCCGACAACTTTTAAAATATCTAATGCTTTTAAACATTTCGATTTTAACATTTTGATATGGGGTAGAAAGGTTAACTTTTTATCGAAAATTAACCCAAGAAATTTGGTTTCATCAACCATTTTAATTGGGTTGCCGTACAAAGTGAGTTCTGGATCAAGATGCAATTTCCTTTTGTTACAAAAATGCATCCCGACCGTTTTTGAAATGGAAAATTTAAACCCATTTTCCGAGGCCCATTTTTCAATTCTTCCAAGACATAACTGTAATTGTCTTTCTATGTTATTCATATTTTTGCCTCTATAACATATTAAAAAGTCATCAACATACAATGAACCTTCAATATTACTTTTTAAAACTTCAACAAGGCTGTTGATTTTAAGACTAAATAATGTAACAGATAAAATACTGCCCTGAGGGACACCCATCTCTTGATCATACAGATCAGACATGGTTGAATTTACTCTAACATTAAATTGTCTGTTAGATAAAAAATTCGAAATAAAATTTGGCATATTGCCTTTCAACCCCATATCAAACAGATCTTTTAAAATACCATACTTCCATGTAGTATCATAGGCTTTTTCTAGATCGAAAAAGACCGACACTACATGTTCATTTTTCGCAAAACCATTACGGACAAATGATTCGAATCGAACAAGATGGTCAAGAGTACTGCGACCTTGGCGGAATCCACACTGGATATTGGCTAAAAGCCCATTGGATTCCAGGAACCAAACAAGGCGATCATTAACCATCCGTTCTAGTGTTTTACAGACACAACTGGTAAGAGCAATTGGCCGATAATTAATAGGATCCGTGTGATCTTTACTTGGTTTTGGAATAGGCACGACGGTTGCAAGCTTCCAGATTGATGGTAAATCACCAGATTCCCAGATGTTATTCATAAGCTGCAAAAGAGCTTCCAGCGAGGAATCTGGCAAGTGTTTTAACAGTTGGTAGTGAATATTATCAGGCCCACAAGCTGTATCATGGGCTTTTGATAGAGATGTTTTAAGTTCTTCAAGAGAAAAGAGTTTATTATAATTTTCACCATTTTTTGATTTAAAGTTTAATTTAATTTTTTCTTTTTGTTTTTTTAACTTTTTTAAAATCTTCCCTGTAGTTGTTAGAAGAAGAAGATTTCGCAAAAGTTTCACCAAGCTTGTTGGCAATATCCTTTTCAGATGTTAATAAATCATTGCCATTTTTTAAATGTTTAACTGTGGCTTTAGAATTTTTACCTTTTATCTTTTGTATCATGTTCCATACTTTTGTCATCGGAGTGCGAGATGTTATCTCCGAGACAAATTTCTTCCAAGACGTTCGTCGTGCTTGCCTGCAAGTCCGCCGTGCCTTAGCGCGAAAAACACGGAAATTACTCAAGTTTTCTGTCGTTGGTTGTTGGTTGAACCGTCTTTCAGATTTTTTACGGTCACCTATTGCTTGATCACAAGCATCATCAAACCATGGTTTGCTGGGATGTTTCGGATTTGCCGAGGTCTTAGGAATAGTTCTGTCAGCAATTGACGTTAAAACTGTATTAAAAGTTAAAATTGGATCTTGTACAGTCTCAAACATCTTTGACTGAAGTTCCGCTTGACAGAGATTCTCAAACAAGGACCAATCCGCCTTGTCAAGTTTCAAACGTGGTACTCTCTGTTGGGCAGAAGTAAAAAGATGTTCAAGTACTATTGGAAAGTGATCACTTCCACATAGATCATCATGAACACGCCATGAATAATCCAGAAGAAGAGAGGGATCGCAAATAGTGATATCAATAGCAGAATAAGACCCGTTTCCAGGATGAAGATAAGTATTAGATCCATTATTAAAAATGCATAATCCTTCTTGAGAGACAAAGTCCTCAATGATCTTACCTTTGATATTATGAGACTTGCTTCCCCACAAGGGGTTGTGTGCATTGAAGTCGCCCATAAGTATAAATGGTGAGGGTAATTGATCAGTGAGGTTTTTGAGTTTAGCTTTATCTATAATTGAATTGGGTGGAATATATATAGAACATAATGTAATTGTTTTATCTAATGATAAACGAATTGCAACTGCCTGCAGATCCGTGGTGAGTTGGACTGTGCTATGAATGACGTTGTCCTTCACAAAAATGGATGATCCGCCTGCAGCACGTTCATCTACCTTAGAAAATGTGCTATACATGTTGTATCCTTTTAAAGATACATTGTCACTTTCTTTTAAATGAGTTTCTTGAAGACAAAATGCAGTAGGTAAAAATGACTGAACTAGAAGCGTTAACTCGAGAAGATTTATTTTAAGACCTCGGCAATTCCATTGGATGATATTAGTCATGATTTGTTAATAGACGGGCGAATGCTATCGAGTTTGCCAGCATTCTTATTTCGCTCACCCTGAGATTGTAAACTTTCAGGTGGCGGAACACTTTCGATTTCCATTTCTGATTCGTCGTTAAGTGTTGAAAATCTGTTGTGTGAGGAGAGTCGTCGATCTCCAGGACCATGCGCAGCTGGTTTTACTCCGCCTCGACCCCTACCCCGCGACCTCGAATCAGAAGACTTCTGAGAGGATGTATTTGCTGGCTTCTTTGGGACATCCTTCTGTTCTGGAGAACGAAGAGGAGACGGGGCTTTAGAAGACTTTGTACTAGATGCAGAAGATAAACTAGTTTTATTAGATGCAGATGAAGGAGGACTATTGGAGATGGAAGAATCATCTATGTCACTGGGAAGATCCCAGACAGATTCACCGCCCCAACTGTCTGATTTAACTGTATCTTTTTTATTTGATTTCTTTTTTTCATTATTTTTAGATGATGACATTGAGCTCTGTAAGGAAGATTGAGTTGACTGAGTACTGGTTTTAGAAGGTGTTGGTTTTCTTGGAACTAATATTTTATCGTTAGGTTCTGTTTCAACAGGCAGCATTGTAAATGTCTCAGCATCAATTGGCCAGGTCATGCGAGTTTGTGTATGCTCGTGACTGAATGAGCGGACAACTTTGCTGGCGTACGATGGTCTGTTCGAAACAAGGAGATCATTCGAAACAGAAGCTATCTGTTTAGCTTCTGGGTAACTGATGTTTCTTTCTGTTTTAATTTTGATAATATTTTTTTCTTTAAGGTAAACAGGGCAGTCCCTAGATGATGAAAAATGGGATTCACCACAGTTTACGCATTTAGAAGATTCAGAGCTACAGGTTGTTCCCTCGTGTCCTTCGTCAGAACACTTGAAGCATCTCTGCGTACCACGACATTGTTTGCTTCCATGACCAAACTTTTGACAAGTGAAGCATCGAATTGGGTTAGGGATAAACCTGTCAACTCTGATTCCGAAGCAACCTAAAGTAATAGATGATGGAGGAGTTGGAGTTCTAAATGTCAAAAGATATGTATTTAATTTGATTATATTTCCATTCTTTTTTATTTGAAATCTAACAACATCAGTTACACCTTGGCTTGAAAGTTCCTCACAGATTTCTTCGACGGTAAGGTCACCAAGGTATTGACTTCTGTCTCGAATGATCCCCTTACAGCTGTTCAAACTGTTGTGAGGAGAGGCAGAAACAGGAAAGTTTGTAATTGTTGTCAGTGTAAGCAAATTTGTTGACTGACTTTTGTTGGAACATTCAACCAACAAATTGCCTGATCTCATTTTTGAAACTTTTTTTACAGTACCAGCAACGCTTTAAATTTGTTTGTGAATCACAAAGGGAGATATTTTGGAAATTGGTTTTTCATCTGTTCCTTTTATTACAATAAATCTGGGCCAACTGTCATCTTCCTGACAGGGCACTGAATCATCACATTTTCTTTTTTTATGTATTAAAGCTGATTTAGAGGGTTGGTTTTGTTGTGCCATAGGAAATGAGAAAGATTCACCATTCTTGTCATCCACCCACCTCGGAGTGCCTACAAGGGCGATGCTGTGTTTCCGTGGCGAGCCGGGGTCAAGTGCTAATGCTGAAAACGAGCTCCAAGTATAACATGTATAACGTAGCTGGTCCCCAAAATTAGCACCCAAGATCCACTGCGGAAAGCACCAGATGTTCCAAGAATAGTATACTCAAGCAGAGCGTATCCATCAAGCGAAATAGAAAGC
Organism: Mytilus californianus; assembly: GCF_021869535.1. Classification (NCBI taxonomy): domain Eukaryota; kingdom Metazoa; phylum Mollusca; class Bivalvia; order Mytilida; family Mytilidae; genus Mytilus; species Mytilus californianus. The sequence continues at coordinate 22,260 of NW_026262747.1, forward strand.
GTACCACTTGATTGACCCATGAGCCATCGCCTTCTTCAGTTATCCGAAATATAAATAGCTTAATTTAAAACACATGTGTATATAATGAAAATTGTTACAAGAAAGCTTATTGTTGAGGATTAACTGAAGGGCTCGACATGACCAGCCGATTGATCGAACCGGGTCCATCCGACCTCCCGTTTAGATGATATTGGAGCCAAAGCAGCTTATTGAACTATAGTCTCGTCCGTCCGGGTATTTTTCTGACCGTAAGAAGTCTGGCTACAGCCCTCTTCCGCAAGGATCTCGTCAACCACCGACACGGGTAGCAACCCACGGCCAACGGGTTGGAGAGCCTATTTTATTTAAAACATCGGGCAACTCATACGATGTTCGGATCACTTTAGTCTGGTCTCTACCCTTCGACCTGTCCAGCATGGGTAACCCTACCAGGAGACGAAGCTCCATCTGGCATAGCTCTTGGGGTCACTGAGACACGCAAGCCCCCCGACCACGGCAAGGATAGCGACCCACTGGGGGGTATTCAGGACGAGAACAAGTTCACAATAAATACAATAGGTAGGTTCTGTAATAGATTAAGGGATTAAGGTCGGAGAAATTTAGACTGCCACGGGAAATGAGGGTATATTGGATAGGGACAGAAATTTAGCCTTGCAACAGGTCACCTACGGACCCCTCAAAGAGTTGTTGCAAGGGTTCTTAACGTGCAAAGAACGTGGCACTTTCTTTACACGAGGCATCGGATTTAACGTCCCCATTCTGACCGGACGTGGCTGCAAATTTGTACATCCCGCACAGCCAAACGGACGCCCCACTTTAGCACGGGTTTTACTGCCGGTCGGAGGAAGACCAATGGTGACCATACTTCTATTCCCCAGTCACCCTTGGGGGAGCTAAATTTGGAAGATATACATTTGTATTGAAATTCGATCTACAAATTCTTCTGTAGTAGTTAGAGTCATTGAACAATATCACAAAGCAATAGGCATTGTAATTGTAAAGAAATATCCAAAATGAAGCAGAGATAAAATTTGTGGAATGCCCTACAATCTCATTTCATAAATGGAATACAATCATGGAAAATTTGATTCTGAATTCTTCGGAATTATTTAAATCAAGAAATCAGAATTTTAAATGGAACAGTTAAAAATTAATTCAGCATTTAACCAGTATTTCATAAGGAGCAAGAAAAATGAAAAAAAAAATTGCCATTCAGTAAATGCCTTATTTCGAATCATGAGTCCAGTTAATATGTAAATGTGATAGTAAGAGCATTGCATGGTGTCCGTAAACACATTCTTTTCTTTATATATTGTATAGTTCTTGAATATATTGTTTATTTTTACATGTTAATCATATTTTTACAAGATTTCAGTCTTTATTTATTGGTATGATTAATTTTTATGATCTGTTTTAATTTACATGCATCATTTCCCTAAAGGCACACTACACATTCTATATTTATATATATTTGCTATCAGAATAGTTGTAAGAAAAATAGATCGGGAAAAAAATATTAAACATATAATATATATTTACAATTTTTAGAAATACAGAAGCAGACGACTGGACAATTTTACGGGAGAGAATTGAAATTATAACTGAGAATTCCCTGCATTAAATGAAGCAAATGAGATGCATATACCTCACAAGTACAGCTCTAAATCTACGTTAAAATCTGAAATTGTAAGTGCATGATCATAGTAAATAATTATCAAAGGTACTATTAAAGTGCATGAGGCCGGTGCAATCTATTCCAATCTCACTTGACTAGGATTGTAAGTACCAAAAAATCAGTTTATCATTTACACTAAACATCTTGGTCTGACAAGAATTTAGTGTTCTCTGTCTGACAAATATGTGTTCAGTGTCAATTGATTTTGATATTTTTATTAACTTAGCATTGCGTAATTTATATTTACATATAAATACTACATTCTTTTAATATACATATTCATTTGATGTAAAGGAGAAAAAATGTAAACATATCTGACTTATTACTTATTGGACGCAATATTATCACATAACCTGTTCCTTTTTTTCCATTTCTTCCAAATTCTTTTTAATTTATGATTTATACTTACAGGTCAACCTTGGAGTGTTAAGAAAGGAAATCCATCAACTTGAAATGGTGAAATAGAAGTTATAAGATACCTACACAAAAACTATGTACCTGTAACACCAAATGGTATTCCATACACAATTATATGCCATGTGGACCCACGTAATATTGAATGAATGGTTGATGGAAAAGCACCAAGTACTGGTATTAGCTAAAACATGGAGCTATATTTCTTTTTCTTTAGTTTTATATGGAATTCATGACAGACGAAAACATTTCATTATAATTTTTGTATTACTGCCGACTCATCTTAATATGTATTATACTTTTGACATTTTCTCACTTGACATAAAAAAGATTTAACATTAACTTAAGTATCACTTTTAATGCTTCAGCAGTTCAACAATTTAATAGGTATTGTGTTATCCAGGGAGCTGGCCAGAGATAAGGCAGGTCAGGGATGCTCCAAGGGACCCCTTTGTGACCTCTGTGGGCATTCACCCAAAGAAGGCTAAGCAACTTGATGACAGCACTTTTGGCCAACTGGAGATGTCGGTCAGGATGCCAGAGGTGGGTGCCATAGGAGAGGTTGGGGTAGACATAAGCCAGGATCCCTCTGTCTTGACAGCTCGGCACTCTCGGGTGGGACATAACCCTATGTAGGGTGAGGGTACAAATGCATGTAGTGACAGCAAACCAAAGACACAAAATATATACATAATGTACACAATTTTGCCAACTGGGGGCGATGCTAAATGGGGCACACAAAATAACGAAAATATTGATTTTTAAATAGTTACTGGAAATTTTAATTTTTGATTTTTGACACTAAACAGTTATTGTCTATATTATTTCTATTTCTTTTTGTACGAGCTATGTCTAAATGTATAAGCCCTATGACATTACATAAATATATTTTTTAGTTTTTTATGATTTCACATTTATAGTTAATATGAGAGATAGTGGCAGTATTTGTCTTATTTGTATTGCTTTAAAGATCACAACTGGCTTCTAACTTCAAATAAAAGGCTGCTTACTATAACAATATTTATCTATATCAATAGTGATTGATTGATTGTTGGTTGCTTAACGTCCAGTGGCAAATATTTCATGCATATTCAGGACGAGAACAAATTAACAATAAATACAATAGGTAGGTTCTGTAAGAGGGGCGTCCGGGATTAAGGTCGGAGAAATTTAGACTGCCACGGGAAATGAGGGTACATTGGATAGGGACAGAAATTTAGCCTTGCAACAGGTCACCTACGGACCCCTCAAAGAGTTGTTGCAAGGGTTCTTAACGTGCAAAGAGCGTGGCAGTCTCTTTACACGAGGCATCGGATTTAACGTCCCCATTCTGACCGGACGTGACTGCGAACTTGTACATCTCGCACAGCCAAACGGACGCCCCACTTTGGCGAGGGTTTTACTGCCGGTCGGAGGAAGACCAATGGTGACCATATTTCTATTCCCCAGTCACCCTTGGGGAATATATAAATAATGTGGTTTGTCGATGTTTTTTTTTTATTTGTAATCATTTAGAACAAAATCAGTATTTTGCATGACACATGACGAATGTATGTATCTTCAAAAAAATATTTTCTTTCAATTCTAGCCATAGTGAAGAAAATGCTCTCCCTTTTAGAGGAAGTAAAGAGTCGGGTGTCCCATAACACCAAACTATTAAATCATGCCATTAAAAAAACAGAGCAAAATGAGAAAGATGGTTCCAACAATGCAGCCTTACCAGAAGGTGTCGCATTGCCAATTTGCTCAACTGAGCAGTTTCATGTTGTTGAGCAAAGGATGGATAACGAGGCAACTGTAAAAAAATTGGTAATTTACATTAGTTGTGTGATGTCTGTTATACTAGACACATGTTCAGTGAAATTTTCTTTAATCGAGAAATGTAAAAAATAAACATTATACAAAGATCAGTTTAGATGTACTTCTGATTTTAGCAACTTAAACTTGGTTTTCAGAAAGGGATCATTGTCTGGTCTGCAATAAATATTGATTTTTTTATATTATGCAATTTTTCAGGAAAAAGGGGACATGTGTCATGTCAATTTGCAATTCTTATTAAATAGTTCTTTTGGTGTGACTGAACTGTTACAGTATCATATCAAAACAGCATAAATAGGAAAGAAATATGTTTCATGGAGAAAAAAAAAAGAAAAATGTAATCAACCCTTCTATGTTAAAAACAGTTCATTTGATGTATCGCGGAACCATTGAACTCTGTCAATTATATTTTTTATTAGAAGTGCTTAGGTATTCACACTTAAGTTAAAGTACATGTATCTCGCCAAATGAAGGTGTTATTTTATTTGTTCAAATTAACATGTCCGCAAAATAAAAGCATACAGAAATGAAGTCTTTATCATGTTCATGATATTGGATTGAAAATATAAGTTAACCTATGATAAATGCATTCCCAATCGCTAAATTTACTTAACTGGAAGGGTTCAGTACAAGAAACTGAAAAGCGTATAAACTTATTCACTGATTTAGATATAAATACATTATATTTTTTCTTGTGGTAAAAGTTTGAAAAATTTCATTCACTTATTTAAGCTACTTTTTTTCTGTAGGCCAATTTGTAAATGTTTTAATTATTATCTTATCTTTCTCTTTCCGACTACACATCTTGGCACCATTGGAGGAGACAACGTTGCTGACTGTACACGCAGAATAATGAAATGTGTCCTGTCTCATGAACTTGCCTTTACATTCAGCTGTAAAGGGCAGGGGAATAAGACAGGATTTTCATCAGTAATTCAAAGTAAGCTTTGTTTCTTTAACATGTTTGAACAAATATTAAATTTCTGATTACAAATGCCAAGATATTACTTTGGTCAAAAGTATGAATGTAGTAGAGTATTTTTTATGATGCATACTGCTGATAACTCAATTCACATAGCAGCTGTCTAATGGCTCATTGATTTTGATGTATAATCAACCATTTCTAAAACAATACAACTCATTTTAGATTTCATTTTGATTTTTTACTCATTCAAGTCTATAATATTTATTGAAATGTGACTGAAGCATGGTGTCCTATGGTCATGTATTCTTGTTTACATTTTTTTCAAAATTTTTGTATTGTAGATACTGTTAGAAAAAACAGATTAACTGCAACATCAGTGACAAAGCATAATCATTCGAGACTGGCTGAGATATGCAAAAGATAGAGAGGGAGGCAGGAAACCAAGGGTAGCAGAGTGAAAAGGATGCTGAAAATACAACAGCTGCTGCAGAAAGAGCTAGATGCATCTGTGCTTTAACAACATTATTATGTTAATCAAAGAAAACATTGATATGTAATGAAATTTTGTTCATTTTACTTCAATAATGTTTTAAAAATAATAAACATCACAGTACAGTTTTAATTCTTTTCCTGTTTTAACTCTTGTTAAGTCAATAAATGACTGATTGATTTTTGGGTGTTTAATGTCAATTTCAGCGTTCTTTGCTATATTTATTTTATTTCATTGTTGTGTCCAATCATAGTCGGTGTGTATAAAGACATTAGATGTAGTTCTTTGAAAAAAACATTACTGCGCATGTCTTTCAAATAGACAACTTTCGTCAGTTTTCTTTCACTTTTACAGGTAAATTTTTTCTCTGATGCTGATAGTCAAAGCCAGCCAATATTCAGCCAAGACTCGGAGGTTTCTGTCTGTGGCATTCGAAAACTTGAGCAGCTTAATGCTTAAGACAACACCTTTAAGCACTTCCTGTGAAAAAAAACAAGAAAAAGTGTGTTTCCAAAGTTTTGGAGTGCCTTACTGCCATTTGCAGTACAATATGCCCAGGCGAAGGGGAAGAATTAGAAAATATAGTTTTACAAGCAACACAGACTCTTCTAAATGAAAATGTAAAAATTTAAACTGTTAATATGGCAGTTTAACATGATTCATTAAAATCTTTAGTTAAAACAATTGTCCCTGAATACAGAACAAATCAAATGCAAATTAGCCTCCTAAAAGCGACCTATAATTGCTTACATTACTATATTTGAAATTTGGTGGATATGTCTCATTGGCAATCATACCAGGTCACCTACGGACCCCTCAAAGAGTTGTTGCAAGGGTTCTTAACGTGCAAAGAGCGTGGCACTCTCTTTACACGAGGCATCGGATTTAACGTCCCCATTCTGACCGCACGTGGCTGCAAATTTGTACATCCCGCACAGCCAAACGGACGCCCCACTTTAGCAAGGGTTTTACTGCCGGTCGGAGGAAGACCAATGGTGACCATACTTCTATTCCCCAGTCACCCTTGGGGGTACAATACAAGGAATTCTGAAATTTGGTTTCAGGGTTTACATAAGTCACCTATACCGTGTGATGCGTTTTCATATTCATCACTAAACAACTTCCTGTTTACTGTTGACTTTTAGCGGGTGGGGGTATCATTAGTGAGCAGTAGCTCACAGATTCACTTGTTTTGTAATAATTTGATTGAGAAATGTTTTCATGGACATTATTTCATAGTATACATATTGTCCTCCACAGAATATTGTCCGTCGGACAAAATTTCATAAACATTTATGATTGTTTTTTTAACATAAATTTATAATTAATTGATTGATTGATTGTTGGTTGCTAAACGTCCAGTGGCAAATATTTCATGCATATTCAGGACGAGAACAAATTCACAATAAAAACAATAGGTAGGTTCTGTAATAGGTGCTTCCGGGATTAAGTTCGGAGAAATTTAGACTGCCACGGGAAATGAGGGTATATTGGATAGGGACAGAAATTTAGCCTTGCAACAGGTCACCTACGGACCCCTCAAAGAGTTGTTGCAAGGGTTCTTAACGTGCAAAGAGCGTGGCACTCTCTTTACACGAGGCATCGGATTTAACGTCCCCATTCTGACCGCACGTGGCTGCAAATTTGTACATCCCGCACAGCCAAACGGACGCCCCACTTTAGCAAGGGTTTTACTGCCGGTCGGAGGAAGACCAATGGTGACCATACTTCTATTCCCCAGTCACCCTTGGGGGTACAATACAAGGAATTCTGAAATTTGGTTTCAGGGTTTACATAAGTCACCTATACCGTGTGATGCGTTTTCATATTCATCACTAAACAACTTCCTGTTTACTGTAGACTTTTAGCGGGTGGGGGTATCATTAGTGAGCAGTAGCTCACAGATTCACTTGTTTTGTAATAATTTGATTGAGAAATGTTTTCATGGACATTATTTCATAGTATACATATTGTCCTCCACAGAATATTGTCCGTCGGACAAAATTTCATAAACATTTATGATTGTTTTTTTAACATAAATTTATAATTAATTGATTGATTGATTGTTGGTTGCTAAACGTCCAGTGGCAAATATTTCATGCATATTCAGGACGAGAACAAATTCACAATAAAAACAATAGGTAGGTTCTGTAATAGGTGCTTCCGGGATTAAGTTCGGAGAAATTTAGACTGCCACGGGAAATGAGGGTATATTGGATAGGGACAGAAATTTAGCCTTGCAACAGGTCACCTACGGACCCCTCAAAGAGTTGTTGCAAGGGTTCTTAACGTGCAAAGAGCGTGGCACTCTCTTTACACGAGGCATCGGATTTAACGTCCCCATTCTGACCGCACGTGGCTGCAAATTTGTACATCCCGCACAGCCAAACGGACGCCCCACTTTAGCAAGGGTTTTACTGCCGGTCGGAGGAAGACCAATGGTGACCATACTTCTATTCCCCAGTCACCCTTGGGGGTACAATACAAGGAATTCTGAAATTTGGTTTCAGGGTTTACATAAGTCACCTATACCGTGTGATGCGTTTTCATATTCATCACTAAACAACTTCCTGTTTACTGTAGACTTTTAGCGGGTGGGGGTATCATTAGTGAGCAGTAGCTCACAGATTCACTTGTTTTGTAATAATTTGATTGAGAAATGTTTTCATGGACATTATTTCATAGTATACATATTGTCCTCCACAGAATATTGTCCGTCGGACAAAATTTCATAAACATTTATGATTGTTTTTTTTTAACATAAATTTATAATTAATTGATTGATTGATTGTTGGTTGCTTAACGTCCAGTGGCAAATATTTCATGCATATTCAGGACGAGAACAAATTAACAATAAATACAATAGGTAGGTTCTGTAAGAGGGGCGTCCGGGGTTGAGGTCGGCGAAATTTAGACTGCCACGGGAAATGAGGGAATATTGGATAGGGACAGAAATTTAGCCTTACAACAGGTCACCTACGGACCCCTAAAAGAGTTGTTACAAGGCTTCTTAACGTGCAAAGAGCGTGGCACTCTCTTTACACGAGGCATCGGATTTAACGTCCCCATTCTGACCGGACGTGGCTGCAAGTTTGTACATCCCGCACAGCCAAACGGACGCCCCACTTTAGCAAGGGTTTTACTGCCGGTCGGAGGAAGACCAATGGTGACCATACTTCTATTCCCCAGTCACCCTTGGGGGGAATTTATAATTGAACTCTTAAAATATGTTCTATTATATTGTATTGTATTACATTGTGTTTAAAATGTATAATTGTTTGTTTGTATTGCTTGACCTTATGGGTGTAATTTTTGCAATAAAGATTATTTATAAAATATTGTCCGTGGACAGAATTTCAAAGTGAAATATTGTCCAGAAGGAGGTGACAAAATTTCATGGACTAGGACACTATTTTATAATAAAATATTGTCCTGGACAGTATATCATTAAGAAATAGTGTCCGCCGACAATATTGTACATGTAGTTTTGTCCGATGAACAATATATCATGGGGATATATATTTTATTTTTAACACTTAAAGGTTATTTAGAGTACCTTTCAAGAATATAATTGCTTAAATTTCATTGTCGGCTATAGAGAAACTTCAGCAGGGTGTTTAACGACAACTCAAATGGCTTCGGTCGTACTATCAACGACAAAATTATTTTACATTCACCTGTGTGACGTCACTAGACTTTGCTGTATTACTTCTTTTTGGGGTCAACAAGGCTTCAATACTGAAGAATACATGTTGTAGCGCATGCGTGATTGACAAAAATTTATATAAATTCATAAAAATATTTAATAACAATTTAATTTTGATAAGGGACTTTCCGTTTAGTATTTTCGGAGTTCAGTATGTTTGTTTTGAATATATAGATAGTGATTAAATATAACTTTTATGCACATGTTTTGGTTTGAATTTGTATATTTGAAGCTAGAGAGAACAGCTGATGTTAGCTGATCTCTGAGGCTGTCTACAGAGGTGTTTTCGATAATAGTTCGAGGTAGCAAGTTCCATTGTATGATTGTTCGCGGGAAGTATTTAGAGAAACCATTTGTATTTGTAAGTTTGGATATGTCTGTGTATGGTTTTGTCTTGTTCTGTTGTCTGTTTGGTCAAGAATATGCGCTGGAATGGCTACAAGACAGCGTATTTTCTTTTTTATACTAGTCATGTCAAATTTATTCTCACCTAACATTTCTAAAAGTGTCTTTGACCCTTTGCAGTATGTCTGCTGTCTCCTTCTTTGGCCTGTTATATAACTATCAGGTATTGGACCAGAGTGTTGGTTTATTTTCAAGAAATAAATTAAGTTAATATAAAAAGAATCAAAAAGGTCCATAAATAAAAGTCAGTTTCAAAGCAAACTCCGTAAGGTTAGTTTTAAAGCAGGCACCTTAAAGATTATTTCAAGCAGATGCCTTAAAGTATAATTTTTATCTAAGAGTACATGTAAGGGAAAGTAATAAGTTTTGAGGAAGGAAATATATATGCATGAGATGGTTTTATCAATTATATTGAAGATATATTAGTATTATCAAAAGAAACAATATATGTATACTAAGGTTGTAAAATGAATGAAAAGACTATTTATTGTTAATACCGGTAACTCATTTCTGTTCTATAACCACACGAATAAAGAAGTATAAAGTGAAAAGTACCCTTTTTGTTACTGTTCCACAACTGAAATTTTCATACGTCATGCTTATTTCTGCTTCATCCTCTGTGATGGAAACAATATCTAGCTCCGGTGCCCCATGAATAGCTGTGCAAAAAATCTCAGATGGATTCTAATCAAAATCTGATATATCATTAGCAAGAAATTAAGAAACTTTATCCTCAAAAAGTGCATTATTCTAAGGCTTTAAAATATTATACAATTTTATGCCAGGTGGATGTATATTAATTAAATTTTTCAACATACATGTAAGTCCTTGGTTTAGATCAACATCTCATGATTTCTCTCCTTTTTATATGGGATTTGTGTTTCCCAGAAGACTTGTCTTCCATAAAAAGACCATTCAATTATATTGCATAATGCAGCATAGGTATCCTGTTGGCTCATGTTTTACATATGAATGACTTGGTTCGATAAGGTTATATACATGGTATGTGACGTCTAATTAGAAGATGCCCTTTCCATTTTCCAAGTAAATGTTTGGTCCCTTAGAAGTTATTTATTATGTGGTTCATGTATCTATTGTTGACTTATCCAGAACCTTAAAGACATAAAAGCTAGAATATTACCACGCAAACATAACATGATTATCTGATTCATTCTCTGCAATTGGCGATGACGACAATATATATCTTGGTCAATTTCTAATGACATATCTAAAGTGCAAATGTATGCACATCAATTATAAAAACAAATTACCTAGCTTATAGTTTTTTTTGTCCTTATGTCAGCATTAAATTATACATTGCTTATATATGTTTGTTCTTTTGTCATGTACATGTATACAATGCATACTTTACTTTAAACTGGATAATTGTGTTTATGGTTGACATGTGTAATTGTCCCTATATTTATAATAAGAACAAAACATACTTTAATGATATTTTGGTTACTATGGTGCAAGAAATAGCAATTTTAATTCACAAATATATTTTAGGCCTATGACTTTATAACCCCCACCCCTTTTCCTGTTTGTTGTTGTTGGTGTCATCAAGTATTTATAAAGCTAGAAATGTTGGGTGCCATTAATGTGCTATATCTGCAGCCAGTGTAGGTTTGTCTAAAACTCATTTTGTTTTATTATTTATTATAACTTTTCAATGTAAATGCAAACAAAACTGATGACCTTTAAAAAAACAGCATTTAACCAAACTTGGCCACAATCATTATTGGGGTATCTAGTTTAACAAAAGTGTCCGACGACCCCACCTGCCAACCAACATGGCCGTCATGGCTAAAAATAGAACATAGGGGGTAGATGCAGTTTTTGGCTTACATCTCTGAAACTAAAGCATTTAGAGCAAATTTGACATGGGGTAAATATGTTCATCAGGTTAAGATCTATCTGCCCTGAAGTTTGCAGACAACCCGTAGTTGGGGTTGCTGCCCCTGAATTGGTAAATGTAAGGAAATTTTGCATTGTTTGCTTATTATCTTGAATATTATTATAGATAGAAATAGAGATAAACTGTAAACAACAATAATGTTCAGCAAAGTAAGATCTACAAATAAGTTAACATGGCAAAAATGGTCAAATGACCCCTTTAGGAGTTATTGCCTTTATAGTTATTTTTTTGTAAATTTTTGTAATCTTTTACAAAAACCTTCTCCACTTAATCTACTGGGCCAAATAGAATTAAACTTATCCACAATTTTCAGTAGGGTATCTTGATTAAAAACTGTATCCGGTGACCCTGCCATCCAACCAACATGGCCGCCATGGCTAAAAATAGAACATAGGGGTTTTACTACAGAAGTCTATGGGAAAATTGTTAAAACAATAGTTCAAATGGTCACAACTTGAACACTAATTTAAATAATGATAAGAGGTCTTCAGTAATTATTGCAAGACTACACAGGGATGACCTGCTTTTAATTTAAGTACTGGACCAAATTAAACCAAACTTGGTCTCAATCATTATTGGGGTTATCTAATACTAATTATTATGATTTTAACCTTATTTTACATGATTTCCAAAACCACAGTAGATACAGGTGAGCGACACAGGCTCTTAAGAGCCTCTAGTCTCTTCTCTCTTTCAAAATTTGCCCCCACGGGTGACTGGGGAATAGAAGTATGGTCACCATTGGTCTTCCTCCGACCGGCAGTAAAACTCTTGCTAAAGTGGGGCGTCCGTTTGGCTGTGCGGGATGTACAAATTTGCAGCCACGTCCGGTCAGAATGAGGACGTTAAATCCGATGCCTTGTGTAAAGAGAGTGCCACACTCTTTGCACGTTAAGAACCCTTTCAACAACTCTTTGAGGGGTCCGTAGGGGACCTGTTGCAAGGCTAAATTTCTGTCCCTATCCAATATACCCTCGTTTCCCGTGGCAGTCTAAATTTCTCCGATCTTAATCCCGGTCGCCCCTATTACAGAACATACCTATTGTATTTATTGTTAATTTGTTCTATTGTTAATTTGTTCTCGTCCTGAATATGCATGAAATATTTGCCACTATAAGCAACCAACAATCAATCAATCTTTCCAAATTTTACTTCGTTCAAAGACTTCGACCAGCTTTTTATGTTCAGCATCTTAAAAAACCCGAAAGAAGACCGAACGTTCCTCTTCGCTTGATGTTTCTTCAGCTTCTACTGCCTCTGTTTCACCATGTTACTGAAAATTCTGTTTGAAGATAATATCTGGATCGGTTTGGACGGCCTGATCCCCTGCTTCGTTTGCTCAGTGCTATCTTTGGTTTTCTGATGTAATATCACTTGGTCATCCTTGTCTTGCTTCTTGTGTTCTTCTGTTGCTTGTCTTTTGTTAACCATTTCTTTAGCTTTGGTTTCCTGATGTAATATCAATAGGTCATCCTTGTCTTGCTTCTTGTGTTCTTCAGTTGCTTGTCTTTTGTTTACCATTTCTATAGCTTTGGTTTCCTGATGTAATATCATTTGGTCATCCTTGTCTTGCTTCTTGTGTTCTATTGCTTGTCTTTTGTTAACCATTTCTTTAGCTTTGGTTTTCTGATGTAATATCATTTGGTCATCCTTGTCTTGCTTCTTGTGTTCTTCTATTGCTTGTCTTTTGTTAACCATTTCTTTAGCTTTGGTTTCCTGTTTTAATATCATTTGGTCATCCTTGTGTTGTCTCGAGTGGATAAATATCGTATCACACTTGATGCAGTGGTAGAATCTATATATACATGTATATGTACTAATTAAATTTTACAAGTTATTTTATATACCCCACAAAAAAAAAATTCCCTTTCTCTGAAGAAATACATGCATGTAGAAGGTTATACTCTTACCAATTCAAACCGAAATAAAATCTGAATGTGTTTATTTTTTTTCAGAAAGAAATTATTTCTTTTCTTTTATAATTAAATAACCTGTATAACAGAATAATTTACAGATTTGATAGTAAACTGTTAACAATGTTTACTACATGTATATGTATCAGAATAATTGATCCTTTGCATTGTCTATATGTTTTTCTACTTTTACAGGGTAACATCAACTCCAAAACCAGACTACAGACAAAAAAATGAGTTGCACAACTATGCAAGCAGCACTTCAAAGAAAACCAACTGTAAGAAAACTTGCACCAGAAAAGAAATTAATGCCTTACACACAAAACTATTTGAACAATCAGAAATCTGTTACATTTTGTCATCAGAGGAATGAAGAACCATTATTTCAGTATTGCTAACTAGATCACGAAATAGTTTAGTTAACTGCATACTACAATTCCCTGAAATTAAAACCCTTGTGAAAGAAGAGATAGGGGCTGAGACCTATTGCTATCAGTCTTGAACCGAACCGTGGTCCGGATTAGTTATAGTGTCCTCACTGGAAGCAGAAGAGCAGGTAGGTCAGGAAGTTCCTCTGACCGACAAACATGGTATAGCAGAAGTACATCTAGAAGCCAAGCTGGCAGGAGAACAATTGACAGAACAGGAAGCTGAAGGCTTGAAGTCTCTCCCCATGCTGAGGAGGCAGTAAAGACCGAACCAAATTAGTACATGTGTCAAAGGAGCCGTACTTCCGAACGACCTGGCTGACAAGTCAATGAGACTAGCACTGTACCGCGAGGGGTGCTCAGTGCCTCGTTTGATATATGCCCTCCTCTCATAATATGGTTTCAGCTTTTATGTTTTCCTCTAAGTCCAAGTTGGTACCCTCTTACAAATAATGGGTTTCTAACCAGATTAAAACAGTTTTTAAAATCTCTTCGATATGACATTTCTACATGTAAGTACTCGGGTCAGTTTTCGTAGAGGCTGGGCAACATTTGCATTAGAATGTTGCGTCTCTTCAGAAATGATTCAGACACAGGGGGATTGGAAAATGATGCATACAAAATTTATTTTAGACCCCATTTACGCCCAGCTATCCGAAAACATCCTGCTTACCGGTCCAATATACTTCTGAATCAACGGAATGAGAACATCAGCACCTCTACTGGATAAATAACTATTTTGTTGGAACTTCCCTCAATTATACCAAAAATCCATATACGGTTTTCCGTGGGCTTCTCTCTATTGTACTTTATCTACCAGACAAGTTCTCGTCCAGCTCTACATCACCTTGAAATCAGGGAATATATGCATTGTCACATCATAGTATAACTATTTTTTAAATGTTTTAAACTCATAATATGCTGTTGTCAATTGTATCTCCCCCCAAGGGTGACTGGGGAATAGAAGTATGGTCACCATTGGTCTTCCTCCGACCGGCAGTAAAACCCGTGCTAAAGTGGGGCGTCCGTTTGGCTGTGCGGGATGTACAAATTTGCAGCCACGTCCGGTCAGAATGGGGACGTTAAATCCGATGCCTCGTGTAAATAGAGTGCCACGCTCTTTGCACGTTAAGAACCCTTGCAACAACTCTCTGAGGGGTCCGTAGGTGACCTGTTGCAAGGCTAAATTTCTGTCCCTATCCATTATACCCTCATTTCCCGTGGCAGTCTAAATTTCTCCGACCTTAATCCCGGACGCCCCTCTTACAGAACCTACCTTTTGTATTTATTGTGAACTTGTTCTCGTCCTGAATATGCATGAAATATTTGCCACTGGACGTTAAGCAACCAACAATCAATCAATCAATCAATTGTATCATGTATACACATTTATGTAAAGCCAAACTCATTAAACTAAAGTATAAGTTGATACATGTCCTCATAAAACAAGTAAGATTTTATAAAAGGTTGGTAGGTAGTCAACTTGTGCCCCATAAATCTATAAATAAAAAAGGTGTACAGTTTCTTTTTTCTATTCACGAATACTTCTTTTTTGCCTATCATTCATGGTAATGTATCAAAGTCGAATTTTTACATACATGTATGTTAAATAGAGAAATCAAAATTCATTGGTATACATGATACATGTATAATCAACACATGCATCACATATTTTATTTGGTTGTGTTTTCATTGTTTATGATTTTACCATATGTACAAATATATATGCTACTTGTGAAGATATCACATTATTTTATGTTTTATTCAATTAAATTATGTTTCTTAATTGTCTTTCTCTGTTAAAACTGAAATAAAACACTTTGGTGAACATTTTATGTGAGAAAGTAGATATGTGTTTGCAAATTATGATGGAAATTGGAAATTACTGATAAATGGCAAAATTTCTGAAAAATCCAATAAGGATTACTGAAGTTAACAAAACGGGGTAAACAGCTCTGCAATATAGGTTGCACTTCTGTAAAAACTGTGCCACTTTTACTTTGAAGTTTCTTAAAAAAATATGTCCTAGAATGGATTGATATGCACTACTTTTCATTCAAAGGTCAAAACATAGGGCTGTGCGGCACATTTTCAACATTTATATGCCCCAAACTTCTACTAAAATTCTGTACTAGCCCTCCCTTCACGTTTGGTCTTCCTCAGAATTTAATTTCGCCGCTGTCCATGTGAATTTATACTGGTAACATTTCCAAGTTATGTCTCTATGAGATGAAACACAGAGCTCATATCTAGGAACCAGTACGTTGACAAAACAACATATCTATGAATATTATTGATTGATTGATTGTTGGTTGCTTAACGTCCAGTGGCAAATATTTCATGCATACTCAGGACGAGAACAAATTAACAATAAATACAATAGGTAGGTTCTGTAATAGAGGCGTCCGGGATTAAGGTCGGAGAAATTTAGACTGCCACGGGAAATGAGGGTATATTGGATAGGGTCAGAAATTTAGCCTTGCAAAAGGTCACTTACGGACCCCTCAAAGAGTTGTTGCAAGGGTTCTTAACGTGCAAAGAGCGTGGTACTCTCTTTACACGAGGCATCGGATTTAACGTCCCCATTTTGACTGGACGTGGATGCAAATTTGTACAGCCAAAAGGACGCCCCACTTTACCAAGGGTTTTACTGCCGGTCGGAGGAAGACCAATGGTGCCCATACTTCTATTCCCCAGTCACCCTTTGGTTCTATGAATATCATATATCTCCGCAAAAAAGACGTGACTTGAAAAACAGCTGTTTCAAAATAAACCATGAATAACTATGATGTGATAATGCAACTATTCTCTGATTTCATGATTGACAGGAACGATTCGGATCCAATACCGTTTTGTGTTTAAAATTTGTAAGTAATGACTCTTAAGAGTAAGGTAAATAAGTTAGATCTGCCAGCAAAGTATCATTTTTTTTGTTTTGAATATATCGACTATTGTTAAATTGTTTTCCGTGTCTAAAATAATGACAGCTCTGCCTGAATTAGCAATTACATGGTAATTCTAGAATTTGTTACTTTGATTTGTTCATAAATGTACATTGGTTGGCGATATATAACTTAAAATTACCTAGTTTCTTATGGTAATGAATTGTGCAGAAAAGCTTACCTTGTAATTCTAAACAAGTTTGAACAAGCTTGTTAACTATCATGAATATGGGGAGTATCATTTGCCTCATATACAAGTTTCTTATTTTGTCTTTAGATCATATAGATTCCTGATAGAGAATTTGCTGCAGAAATTTAAATCGTTAGAAATAGGAATTTGTGCCATATATCACCGTGTAGTGATCCACTATGAGAGCTGTTATTGGACCATGTCAAATTGCCAAGACGGCTGGTTTAAATTCTTTAACTGACGGTTACAGTAGATGTTCCTTAATTGATTATTCACAGCTGTTTATAACCTGCTGTAAATCTTGGAAAGGACTTCATGTAAATAGAATGGGAGATGTAATTTTGAAGATGACTCTAGAGAACTATTTAGCAGAGAGACCGGAGGGTGTTACATCCATGACTGCAACCTCACCATCTCACGTACAGGTACCTTGTGCAGAATCTTTCTCACCAATGTGGTGTCCCTCAAGGCATTTCACTGGGTCCACTATTGGTTTTGACCTATGTCAATGATGTTCAAACTAGCATTTACTCAGATTGTTAAGTTTTGATATATGCAGATGATACTGCAATTTCGTTTCCTATATAGACCCTGGGGTCATCTCGCACAAATTATCGAGAAATCTGGAGTCGTGCATTGTCCCTACATTTGAGAAAGACGCAGAGTATATTTTTTGGTCCTGGTCGAAAACTTTTGCTGTCTCCTGTAATGGTATTAATATTGAATCCAAAACTTTTGTAAAATATTTGGGAATAATAATTGATCAGTTTCATACAGCCTTAGACTCGTGTGGAAAGTGTTCCAACTTCTTGAATAAGTACATTTCTCTGACTCCTGCTAAGGTTCAAGAATTGCATATGAATACAAAAGGACAGAGTGGCAGTGTGTTGTGGAAGGATGCCAGAAAAATACGCCTTACAGCTAGCAGTGCTAGCAAGGTTCCAATAAAGGAAACCACAGATTGCTCTGCTTTTATCAGAGAACATTTGTACCCAAATTTTACACGGTATGGTAATGAGCAAGAACCTATTGCGAAAAAATATTTACAGTCAGAGGGCCATAACGTTATTGATCACGGGATGTATGTGTCATTGACAGAAAATTGGCTATCAGCTAGTCCGGATGGCATAATGAATGGGGACACAATACTCGAACCTAAATGCCCATTTCCTATTGCCAACAAATGGAATTGTTTAGATGAACTAATTGCCAATATAAAATATGATGTAGAAAGAAATAGTGAGGGGATTTATGTATTGAAGAAAAGAGGAAGACGGGATATACTTTATGCAAAAAAATATAACAATGTTTTGTACCAGGTTACATAAAGCTAAAATTTTTATTTGGAGAAGTCCAGATGATAATATTCTTATAGATATAGCCTTTGATCAAGAGTATATTCAACAACTAGTTAGCAGATTGAGGACTTTTTATTCTAATAAAATGCTAAACAGAATAGTCGATGAGATTGACAATGATCGTCTTGTACTAAGTAGAATATTTAGAAATTTTATGAAGTAATTAAAATTGCACAAGCTGATTAAATTATTTCTATTCTTTCATTTAAGTTAACTTAATTAGTTAAACCTTTCACATAGATATAGGAAGATGTGGTATGGGTGCCAATGAGACAACTCTCCATCCAAGTGTACATTTTAAGTAGTGACACTTTCTTTTTAAAATATGGCAAATATAAACGCAAAACAAAATAATGTTGGATACAATTTTGAGTCAATAAGAACCGGTTTTGTGCATGTACATTTGAATCATTAAACAGTGACAAACAAATGTAAAGAAGAATAAAATTATGTTTTATTTAAAAAAAAGTAATTTGGTGTGGTGCATGTACATGTACAGGTGTGATTGCCAATAAGACAACTACAATATGTATCATCAAAAAAAGCAAAGGACAACAATGTTAACAAATATATGTCACCTAGTTAAACAGTCTTCAACAATGAGCCCCAACCCACAGGGGAAAAAACATACTTTGAAAAATAATTGTACTTAAAGCTAAATGTTTTATTAACTGATGAATTGTCCTGCATTATACAACTAACATTATATCTATATACATGTGTATTTGCATCTGAATGTGAAAAAAAATAGAATGAAACTGACAAATTAATTGTTAAATGAAGTTTGCACATCTTGCGACGTTGTCAAAGGTATTTGGTAAATCTTGTATCAAATCTTTAAAGCAACGATGAAAGAAGCACGTGCTGATACATAAATGTATATGTGTGGAAAAACAGTTTACAGAGATTGATCCAGAGACGGCATACATGAACCTTGCTTTTGGCCTCCCCCTTTTTTAACTATATATATTGAAAGAGAAACTCATTCATGCACTATTTAGTTTAGTAAATATCATGCCTACATTTGTAGATAAATGTATACATGTTTCTGACTGGTATTACACCTGATGGTGATTAATTGTTTCTTAACGTCCAGTGGCAAATATCAATTGAATACATTATAAGATGTTTAGATTGATAACAAAATTGTATATATGATGAAATACATGTTAATTGTACACATGAGACCAAGTAAAAAACAAACTATCTGAATAAAGAGCTTAAATTTCAGCAAATTCATCAGGTTCTCTTATTAAGTCTGTTCTTAAGTTCACAAGGGCTGAACATAAAAGAAGAATGTCATCAAAGTTTTTCAATGAGGACACTGGAACAGTACTGCTTAGAATTTTGAAAACTTTAAGTCTACGAATCGCACGCTCCACATGAATTCTTAATCTTGCTATACGCCTGGTTGTTGTTAAATCCTCATTACTAAGTTGTGGTTTGCATTTTGTAAAGGCTGGAATATTTAGTTTAACTCTCAGTGGTAAAAGTAAATCATCAATTGTGAAACCCCTATCTGCCATCACCTCGTCTCCAATGCCAACAAGATATTTTGCAGTGTTATGCTTGTAGTTACTATAAGTCTCTGACCTACTCTTCAGATTCGTTGGTCTCTGTATAAATGTCTCAGCACAATCATTTATCACAGTTGTACGAGGATAAATTTCCCGAAAAGATTCGGGAATACCAGCTCGAATTGTCTCTCATGGAAGCCAAACAACCAAGCCTTTAAGTTTTTCAACAAGAACTGGCATCCAAGAATTAAATAATTTACATGCCAAACTTTTTGAAATACCAAAGCGACGTCCATCATCAAGTATCAAATAAAGTTTTAACCTCATCAGTACAAGCAACAGCTGATCTGCAATATCCAGTTGAAAATTGAATTGATTGTCTGCACGAACTAATTCCACTTAAGTAATAAAAACTTCCTTGGTAACATCAGTACAGAATAAAGCGTCACTGTCAGTCACAATGTTCGTATTTGCTGACATGGTCCCCCCCTTCTATTTTACTCTGAACACTTTTCTCCTCTGTCAATAAAAGTTTTGTCTGAGTTGATGTTGTCTGCATGTCTGACCATTTTTCAGCATAGGGATGGCCGTCATGAATAAGAAAGTCCGTCTTATCATACTGGGTAGATTCGGTAACAGTTTCAGGATAAGCTACATTAAAACTACATGTAGCCTCGGGATACGTTTCATTGTCATTATTTACAGAAATGTCTAGAGCTTCAAAACCAGTAGAGTCAGATACATTATCGTCATCAGAATCATTCTCACAATTTAATTTCAGCTTTTTCACAGCCGCCCCCAAGGGTGACTGGGGAATAGAAGTATGGTCACCATTGGTCTTCCTCTGACCGGCAGTAAAACCCTTGCTAAAGTGGGGCGTCCGTTTGGCTGTGCGGGATGTACAAATTTGCAGCCACGTCCGATCAGAATGGGGACGTTAAATCCGATGCCTCGTGTAAAGAGAGTGCCACGCTCTTTGCACGTTAAGAACCCTTGCAACAACTCTTTGAGGGGTCCGAAGGTGACCTGTTGCAAGACTAAATTTCTGTCCCTATCCAATATACACTCATTTCCCGTGGCAGTCTAAATTTCTCCGACCTTAATCCCGGACGCCTCTATTACAGAACCTACCTATTGTATTTATTGTTAATTTGTTCTCGTCCTGAATATGCATGAAATATTTGCCACTGGACGTTAAGCAACCAACAATCAATCAATCAATTTTCACAGCCGTTTCACGACGTTCCAACTTACGTCTGCCGGATGTAACTTTACTGTCATAATCAAGTTTTAATTTGGGAAACGGATTTCTTTTTGTCGACGCACCATCAAGAAAATGTTCGGAACATACATAAACATGTTTTGGTAAAGTTTTTCTGTTAATAGCTTTGATCCACTCGAGTTTTGTTAATTCGTTAGAAGGCATCAAATGAAACTTGTATGGGATTAAACAAGGACAGTCATTGTGCAACTCGTTGTGTAATTCACACATTGATTTTTCCACATCTGAAGTTTTCTACGATTATTTGTACTATTAACTGCACAAGAATTGCTCCACCTTTTTTAATAACTTTCGACGCTATCCATAGTAAAACAAATAAAAAAAATGAAAGAAATACAAATGTAAACAAAAAATCGATAATGTTTTGATCAATGCACGTGCGTTATTTTTCACGGTTGTACTGGCTGACCGGTCACGTGAGAGGTTAATGGATGCGCCCATGTTTTCTAGGTCAGTTGTAAATAAACCCGTCAATAGAGGCACAAATATGTGTATCATGACTAAATCCAAAGCTTGTAAACGCATGCCTGTACCTTTACTTCAATTATCTAGCAACGACAATACCATTTACTTGAGGATTGGCAACGACAAAAAACATTTACTTGAGAACTATCAACGTCAAAATGATTAATCTGAGCACTAACAACGACAAAATAATTTACCTGCAGGAGTCTTACTGCTAATTAGGTCATAAACAGAGTCCTTCATCTCCTATTTGAACAATGATCAAATGATCAAATGCAAGTTCTGGACGGCAATAGAGAACACAAGAAAAGTCAAAACAACTACTGAAGCATAAAATGATTTTAATCTGCAAATAACACTTCAAATTAGACACAAGAAGGTACAAATATACTTGTGAAACATGACAACAATGAAAATAATGCTACGAAAATATTAGCCATGCCTTGCCGCAAAGGTAAAAGCAATTTATTTGTCGTTGTAAGTACTTAAGTAAATTATTTTGACGTTGCTAGCATTGAAGATTTTGTCATTGCTGGTTGTCAAGGTTGCTAGCAGACAAGTAATAAACTTGTCATTGTTAGTGGACTGGAGTTAATGCTAGATATGGCACAAAAGTGAAGCAATTATTACATTGGATACACTGGCAACACAAAAGTACTGTTAAATACATATATTAAATACTTGCTCCCTTATTTATCATATCCGGTGCAGACTGTACAACCGATTACTTATTGGAAAAGCAGATAAGGACAACTCCCTATACTACTAATGACACATTTACTCTATAAATGTATCTGCGTGACAGAGATGTTAAACAATGTTGCCACACAGTATTTAAACATACATTGAACTATTATAAGTGGATTATGTTTTTTTCCCTAAAACATATTATGATCCCCATTTTTTATGAAAAAAATATTTTGGTCAAGCAGATGACAAAAAATATATTCTGAATCCAGATTTCCCCATACCTTATAGTGGTAAATAAGTGAAAAAAAATGATAGATAGCGTTGAAAAGGTAAATAAATTGTTCGTGCTTTGCGCGAAAAAAATTTCTGCCTCAGACAGGATCCTTATATCATCCTCGAGTAATGTTAGTGTATCCTCTCGAGCTCCAATATGTATATCTGACCCAAATTGTACTGAATATTGCCTTCTGAATCTTTTATTAAGCATCCTGATCCGATAAAATTTGGCAAAACGGCATCATGCTTCCATGCTGCCAGTAAATACTGTATTTGGCAGATGATTAATTGAAGAAGTGCACTTTTTGGAGGCATCCATGAAACAAGTGGTCGGAACGGTTTATCTGGATATTCAATGGAGAGCTAGCCGACTTTTGAAATTGAAATTTGGGAATATAATAATTTCCTCTAATACAACACGCAATGGCTATGTTCCCTCCAATTCCTTTCGTAAAACGATGTTTTAGTATTTCAATTATTGAAGTAATGTTAAAAACCTCGGATTTTGGTTATTGAAGCGTCACATATACAGTATTTTTGAAATTTCCTGATGTTGTACGTGGCTAGTGAATTGAGAGAGCAAATAAATGAATAACGATACTATCAATATCTACAGATGTGACAATACTAACTACAGATTCACCTTCCTTTAACTCATCTTTGATATTACTCAGCTAATCTACTTGCGACATTTCTACTTCACCTTTCATTTGTTTGCTTTCTTTTAAAAGTGTGGTATTTTGGTACCCCTCATTTGTAAAAGTTGCTCTTACTGGTGTAATGTACCTTTAATGGGGACATAAGCCTTCATCAGTTGACGTACAGTCACACTTACTCATAACCAATTCACTATCCACATCCAATGTTAGATTGCGTTTTATTTGTAGCTTGCTGATGTTACGTGCAAGATAGTTACTAATCATCCCTTTTCCCAAGTTCAGTGTTCAATACTGCTGATTTTGATAATTTTTCAGATCACAATATTTTCATCTTTTTTTAAATAGGAAATTGAGAATGGCATAGACTTCCGTCGCTTTTGTCTTGTGGCTGCCTTGAAATCACCTGGAGTGAAGCTGTACTTTTCCTCACAGATAGCAATATGCTTCTAATTTTGGAACAGTTTGTTAACACAAAATAACTATTAAAGGGAAACTTCGCAAAAAAATGAAAAATTCATACTCTGTTCATTATGTATAAAAAAGCACAAATTCATAGATATTAAAGTTTTATTCTGCAAGTTAAGAGATCACCATCGATTTTAAATTTAGAGTATCAATTCTCCGCATGCGGCCATTTTGACATCCTCCCCGAAATTGACCACGGTATATCTATAAACCACAAAGGACCAAAACAAGCAGTAACCTAACGTAGCCGTAATTGAGTGTCGATATCTTGTCATGCGTACGGTTGTTTTATCCGACAAGGAAAGCAGTTTCCCGGGTCACAAAAAAGATTATGATAGACAACCTTTGTTGTGCAACCTTTCCTAACTAACTTGATACGGAAAATGTAATTTTATATATATTATTTTTTAAATAACTAGTACTAATAGTATGCATGGTCTGTCGTTTTGAAACTGTTTTGTTTACGAAGTATTTAAAACAATAAATTGAAATTAGTTAAAAAGTCAAAGTTATAAATAAGTGTTCCGTGTAAAATTGTTTTTGAAAATCTAGTTTGTTCATAATTGTTTTATGTAATAAACTTTTTAAAATAAATTCGGACCTTCCCTTATCTGATCACCAGAATGGCTAAAGGAATTGTTCCCAGAGGTATTGTGAGGTGACACGTACAGGTATTCAAGCGATTTCCTGTCGGGCTTTAAAACTGTTATTACACAATTACATAAAACAAGTTCGTGCATCACTTCTTTTTCTGGTGGTATTGATCAGTGTACACGGCCGATAACATGTAACTTCCATTTTGAATCTATCAGGTGTAATATACAACTTTGTATAGCGTATCCGATAGTGATATACTAGTCATTGCTAAACTCATACGCTTGTTTATAAATAACATTTTTGGTGTAAAGAATGATATTTATGAAAGTTTAAATAATTAAAAAAAAAAAAATTTGATGAAATAAAAATCTATTTACACATTTTCCAAGGGTAAATTGGGGAAAATGTAAGTATATACCCGTTGTCAATAATTATGGACATTTTGAAACATACAAATATTGATTTAACAAAATGTGCGGCACTTGTCGATCATTGGTTTATACGCCTAGATGGAAGGTTTAATACGGAACTATGGATAGTCGCAATATAGAACTAATATCATACAAGTATATTGAATATACGAGAGAAACATCCAGAACCAATCTGATTTAAATACAGGTCGATATCTAACTTGCTTTGGTTCATCGAAGCTATAGACATAGTAAAATCACAGATTTATATTTCAATAAGATTATTTCGAACAGTTTAAGAAATTCGTCATCATCACATTTTCCTGGTCCGACATGCATGTTATATATATATTCCACTGGACGTGCACTAATGATCCCCAAAAGCCTATTTGAAGAAATAAAGAAACTTCACTCCGGATAGACTGATGGTAGTTGTATTAACGTCTGGTCAGCTAGAGGGTTGATTTATTTATTTAGTTAGCTTGTAGGGGATTTAACCACTCTTAATATTGCACTTATGCATTAGATATTAAATGACAGTACCGGTAATATAAGAGAAAATATAAATACGAAAAGTCGCATATCTGATAGAAAAGGACTCACCATGAACTATAGGATTGTACGTACGATTGTCATTCTAAATGGCATAACGGACAGTCATTTAAATGCATGCATGTACGCTGTGATAAAAAGGGGTGTCGCAGTTGCAAAGTATTCATCACAAATCTATTTCAAATTTATTATTTCCTGTTATTTTTATAAGTTAACGCAGAGACATGTATACACTAGATCTCTATTTAACGACAAGCAACTATATAAATATCTGAATCTGATGTGACTTACCGTTCATCTCTTTCTTTTTTCTCATTTTATTTTTATTTTTGCAGGAATATACACATTGTAAGATATACTGTTCCTCGATTTTTTTTTTTTTTTTGGGGGGGGGGGGGGGGTCTGAGGTCATGTCTACCTATCTTTGATTAACCTTGACATTTCCGGGTATAACAGAGCTACTTGTATATTACCTGAATGTGGTTAGGTGACGTCCCATGAGGTCTTACGTATACATGTTCATATTTATAATGGTTTCTGATATAACAATTAGGTTTTATAACATTCACACTTCTGCATGTTCTGTATACCAAATTCGTATCTTTTTTTCAGACCGAATGAGGATGTGAATATTTTCCAGGATCAAATTCATTTCGGGATTTTTTTTATTTCTTTGTATTAAATCTCAGAAATTTACAGAATATACTGCTTGTCCGCTTTAGGAGTTTTCTTGTCAGTTTAAACAGACGTATATATGTCTCTGGTTTAGAGTGGGTTTATGAATGAATGATAAGTCTTACAAAGGTACAAGATATCAAGCACAGTCATTGGAAATTGATTTCGACGTTCTGTCTCCATTTAAAAAAGGAAAGTTGACGTTAGATTGATTCTGTTATTTTTTTTAAACATCGTTGGTCAAATAGCTTAAGAATTATATAAATACTAAGTACGTTGTGAGATTTATAATATTTTAATAAGGACATTCCTGATTAGGTAAATGAAGATCGCTTTGGACGACAAAACTATATTTTTGTAACTGATAATTTTCTCTGCACATTTAAATATTCAAGGTTACCGATGATAATTTAAAATAGTACTGTTTTGATATATACGCTCGTTTTCGTGTGCCATTTATAATATTTATATAATTATTTTATTAAAAGTGATTCCGAATTTCGATGTTACAACAAAATACTCACCTATTTATTTAAAAACTGAGCAAATGCAAAATGTTAAAAAAAAATATATATATAACGGCGATTAAGGTATTTTGCCACCATATTCCTCCCTTAATAATTAAAAAAAATCTGTCTCATACCTGCAACGGTGAACCCTTGAGGACAAACACCACTCTAGTGAAGATCAAAGGATTAAAATTACATAATGCTAATCTTTTAATTACCGTGAATTTAACCACGCCTTTACCAGGTGGTGTCAGCATAATACACATGCATTGTATTTACACAGTACTAGACTGATGCAAGGATTTGTATAGTAAGACAAATCCTCGACTGAAGTAATAGGGGAGAATACAAACGTGAATTTCTATTATACTATCAGTTATATATGTTGTTCAAAATATCCGTCGAAAAAAAAATCATAAAAAAATTCTATTGTATGATTTGCTTTTATTTCTATAATCATATCAGAAACCCTAAAAATATAAATCGTAAATTTTAATTTAAAAAAATGCACGGCTAATCACTTTTCTTTCTGAATTGTTAGTTGGTTAATAGCTACACCAAAAGTCGTTGATGCGCTTTAAATCGCGTTATTAAATGATTAACGAACAAGACTTTAAATGAGATTAATCCACTCCCGGCATGCAAAAAGACTTAAACTACGTCACATAAGTCAGGAAGTTTGAATAAATAGAATTAATAATTCCCAATTTTCTTCTTTATTAGTACCCCAAGGGTGACTGGGGAATAGAAATATGGTCACCATTGGTCTTCCTCCGACCGGCGGTAAAACCCTCGCTAAAGTGGGGCGTCCGTTTGGCTGTGCGGGATGTACAAGTACGCAGCCACGTCCGGTCAGAATGGGGACGTTAAATCCGATGCCTCGTGTAGAGAGAATGCCACGCTCTCTGCACGTTAAGAACCCTTGCAACAACTCTTTGAGGGGTCCGTAGGTGACCTGTTGCTAGGCAAAGTTGCTGTCACTATCCAATTTACCCACATTTTCCAGTGGCAGTTTAAATTTCCCCGACCTTCTTCCCGGATGGCCTACATTACAGAACCTACCTATTGTATTTATTGTTAATTTGTTCTCGTCCTGAATATGCATGAGATATTTGCCACTGGACGTTAAGCAACCAACAATCAATCAATCAATCTTCTTTATTAGTTTTCATATCCAGATAAAACTTGGTGAATATGTTTTTAATGGTATTATGAACATAATAAGATGATAAGTAAAAAATCGCGAATTTTCCCTTTAATAACAACCTTATTGATGTTTTCTATGTATTCATCTCCCGTTGAAGCTCTAGGTTTGAATTTTATTAACTTAACTTTGACCACTTAACCATGAATATGAGGTCAAAGTCAGATAACGCCTTCCTGATGGAGAACCATTAGAAATCAGTTTTTAATGAAATCATTTACTAAGTTTGGGCCATAAACCCCAAACTTAATGATTAATCTCAGGTTTCTTTTGATGGTATGGAACCTTTTGTACAATTTTGAGAGATCCATAAACTTGAACGCAAGTTATTGTGTGGAACCTAGAAAATTACTTATTTTTGGCCCTTAATTCCTAAACTGTTGGGACCATAACACCCAAAGTAAGTCCCAATCTATTATTGTGGTACTGAACTTTGTGGTAAAATCTCATAGATATCCATAGCCCAAAAGCGGTGCTTAAAAGTGGCGTTAAAACACCAAAAATCAAATCATAGATATCCATTTATTTATACTATAGTTGTTGTCCGCAAACCAAATATCTACGGGCATCGACAACGAGGAGATAGCAATATACGACTATACGAACGCTAACTTGTTATGGTTATATTCTTAGTTCACTATGTTCAAACGAACATAACATACTTATGTGCTTAACTTGCTGTAATTTTCTTGTAAAACTCTATCCCTCATTTCTGTTCTAAACTGACTCATATTGTATATATCTATCTAAATAAGACAAGACTATTTCTGATACTAACAGGCACGTAGACCATTTCTATTTATTCAACATAATAAATAATCTGATCGATTGTCTATAAATGTCTTTTCATCAAACAATAATGTCCTTAAAATCGCCCAGGGACTGACACTGGCTACCACAAGGAACGTCAGATTTTTTGACATTTACATGGTTGATAATTTTCAAAATTAAAATCGTCTCGTTTGTCATAGACTCTAGTACTGAGATGACTGTGTATGTCAAATTCGATGTTTAAGTCTAAAAATGAGGCGGAGGAAGCCGTGTCTGTTGTTTCTTTAATTTCTAGTTCTGGGGGATATATTAATGGAACCCAATCAGAAAAAGTTCAGATTGTTAAAGGAAAGAACATTATCAATATATCTGAAAGTGAGATTAAATAACCTGGCTTTTTTTATCTTCTTGTTTTTGACAAGTGTCTGAAGGAACTCCGATTCATAAGAAAATAAGAAGAGGTCGGCAAGGAGAGGCGCACAGTTCGTTCCCATAGGAATTACATGGTGTTCTTGGGATGCCACATACAAAACAACAAAATATGATTTGCCCCTTTTCTTTCTGTATGTTTTAACAAAACCTGGATATGCATTTATATGATCATGGAATCAGAAGACTCTGTCTCAGTGTCCAAAGCACTCAGTAAACTTTCAGACATGAATCCAGAATTCGAGATGAATGGCACCAAGACAGTTTTCCATAAGAAAAAGAAAAACACTACAGAAAAGGATATTAAAACAAATCAATAGAAACTGAAAATATAAGAGAAACACAAATTAAAAAAACCAACCAAAATTTCATTGTTTTAAGTAAAATATAAAGTAAATAAAAAAGTGACCTAACCCTTCCATCCTGTTGTTTATTAAAAGAAAGATTTCACAGTTGAGTTAATAAAAGAAGTCAAGATTTGGTGTACATTATTTGTTTTCATTTTTTCTTTAGTTAAACCGTTTTGGGGTGAAAAATTAAAACCCAAAAATTTCTGTTACTTTAATAAAAACAACACTTTTTTTTATAAAATGGACAATACAGTACATCAAGCTAGTAATATTCTAGGAAGATCTAACAGTTCAAAACTTTAGTCGATGGAAAACAAAAGCAAGTGTTGGGTTTTTATTGGCACTCAGTATATAAACTGAAGAAGCATGTACATGTTCTATAAAGAGTT
Source organism: Mytilus californianus (assembly GCF_021869535.1). NCBI lineage: Eukaryota > Metazoa > Mollusca > Bivalvia > Mytilida > Mytilidae > Mytilus > Mytilus californianus. The sequence goes on from NW_026262747.1 coordinate 51,682, forward strand.
GTCACGATTTTGCAACAATCTTAGACATATACAACACTTTTCACGAAGCTTTTCTGTTTGAGCTATTGCTACATTTAACTCGGCAGACTGTTGTTCATCAAACAAAGGTGTTTCATCTTGGTATTCTGGGAAAAGACCAATATCTATTTCAAATGCCGCCAAGGCTTCAACTAATGTAGCTTCTAAGGAGATACCATCAAACACATTTGATATAGAACATGAATGTGAATGTAAATTATCTAAAACACCACTAATCCAAACCTTTTCTGGACTTCGACTTCCTCCACTTCTGACTTTATGTTTCTTGTGAGATTTCATGAACTTTTCAAGATTACAGTTGATAATCGGTACAATCAGAAATATTAAGGCAGTGAGATGCACATTTGACTCATATCAACAAGACCTTCATCCTCCATTGAATAAATAAAGTTGGTAAAAATATTCAATCTCTGGTTTATATATGTCTTTCCACAAACGTTATATTCTCTGGTTGTGAACAGAACAATCAGCAATGATGTTATTGGGTTTATCTTTGTTGACCACATTCATAAACAATCCAACCATCAAATTTTCACCACCCATATCTGATCGAACCATATTAGGGACCCCAAAGTGCAAGCATGCAGGTACAAAACGTCTTAAAATGGTTGAGGCCCTATTATTTGTACTTGCCACTAAATATGTTATTAGTCTAGAATAACCACCAATTCCACCGAGTGTTGCTATTCCCATCTAAAAAAGAGAAAAAGTTCAATCAATTATAAATAAAAACATCAAGAATACATAGTATAGATTCTGGTTTGGGAGAGGCACAAAATGTTTCATGCCTAACATCAAACTTAAAGTTGTGAATTTATTCATCAAAAATCGGGTTTCAAAATATTCAGCTTCCTTACTTGTGCAGTAAATCTAGTCTAAACATAAGCGTGGGTATCAACTTAATTAACAACTAACCTGTTTAACTTCATATGTCTATCTACCCCCAAGGGTGACTGGGGAATAGAAGTATGGTCACCATTGGTCTTCCTCCGACCGGCAGTAAAACCCGTGCCAAAGTGGGGCGTCCGTTTGGCTGTGCGGGATGTACAAATTTGCAGCCACGTCCGGTCAGAATGGGGACGTTAAATCCGATGCCTCGTGTAAAGAGAGTGCCACGCTCTTTACATGTTAAGAACCCTTGCAACAACTCTATGAGGGGTCCGTAGGTGACCTGTTGCAAGGCTAAATTTCTGTCCCTCTCCAATATACCCTCATTTCCCGTGGCAGTCTAAATTTCTCCGACCTTAATCTATTACAGAACCTACCTATTGTATTTATTGTGAACTTGTTCTCGTCCTGAATATGCATGAAATATTTGCCACTGGACGTTAAGCAACCAACAATCAATCAATCTATATTATGACAATTGTTGCAAAAGGTATAGTTGCTCCTGAACCACTTTTTTGGCGTTTCATGGATTTGTATTTGACTGGGTACAAAGTTTTTTATATTTACGTGTACATCGATTTCATCTGAATCTTTTTTTAAATGAGGTCAGTTGAACTCGTGTCTGCACTGTTTCTGGTCTCTAAAACTACTATTTTATACCTTGATTTGATAAATTTTTTTAATAAAAAAAATGTGCGCCGACATGAATATGAAGTGAACATTTTTAATCAAATCCACAAGGTATAAATATAGCATCATTTTAGGATGATGATGTATGGCTGGTTAACATCCAGCGGCAAATTAATTTAAGATATGAGATGGAGAGGCATGTTAAGATCTTTGTAAAAGACCTGTTTGGGAAAGAAAACTTACCAAAGTCAACTAGCAGGCATTTTAACCCAAGTCGACAAGATTTAAGAAAGATCTCATTGTTATAGATATTTGTCAAAAACGTCATCACAGAAATGTTGCCGTTTCCTGCCTTAACGCATCACTTTACCAGTAGGTAAATAAACAATTACTTTGGACAGAGAATCATTTGAAAAAAAGAACATCCAGCGTCAAATTAATTAAGATATGAGCTGGAGAGGCATGTTAAGATCTTTGTAAAAGACCTGTTTGGGAAAGACAACTTAACATATCAACTAGCAGGCATTTTAACCCAAGTCGACAAGATTTAAGAAAGATCTACAGGGAGCGTAAACGACTGGTGAATTGTCTTCTTAACTAAGAGAGATTGCAAACTTGGTCAAAGGGCAAAGTGTTTTTCTATGTTAAGTGCCAACAGTTAAAAAACTTGTGATAGAATATGAGACTAAATATTCTGAAATCATTATCACTGCAGGACAGCAATCTTTGTTTATCAGACAGATTGGCAACAACACTTTCTTCAGGAATATGGCAATATCAACATGGTGTTCTTGGGATGCAACATACAAAACAACAAAATATGCTTTGCCCCTTTTCTTTCTGTATGTTTTAACCAAACCTGGATATGCATTTATATGAACCATGGTCATGGAATCAGAAGACTCTTGTCTCGTGTTCAAAGCACTCAGTAAACTTTCAGACATGAATCCAGGATTCGAGATGAATGGCATCAAGGACAGTTTTCCAGTAGAAAAAGAAAAACACTACAGAAAAGGATATTAAAAAAAATCAACAGAAACTGGAAATATAAGAGAAAAACACAAATAAAAAAAAACCACAAATTTCATTGTTTTAAGTAAAATATAAAGTAGATAAAAAAGTGACCCAACCCTTCCATCCTGTTGTTTATTAAAAGAAAGATTTCACAGTTGAGATAATAATAGAAGTCAAGATTTGGTATATATTTTTTGTTTTTATTTTTTCTTTAGTTTAACCGTTTTGTGGTGAAAATTAAAACCCAAAAATTTCTGTTACTTAAAAAAAATGCAGTACATCAAGCTAGTAATATTCTAGGAAGATTTAGCAGTACAAAACTTTAGTCGATGGAAAACAAAAGCAAGTGTTGGGTTTTTTATTGGCACTCAATATATAAACTGAAGAAGCATGTACATGTACTATAAAGAGTTGTCACTATTTTGCAACAATCTTAGACATATACAATACTTTTCACGAAGCTCTTTTGTTTGAGCTATTGCTACATTCAACTCGGCTGACTGTTGTTCATCAAACAAAGATGTTTCATCTTGGTATTCTGAGAAAAGACCAATATCTATTTGAAATGCTGCCAAGGCTTCAACTAATGTAGCTTCTAAGGAGATATCATCAAACAAATTTGATATTGAACATGAATGTGAATGTAAATTGTCTAAAACACCACTAATCCAAACCTCGTCTGGACTTCGACTTCCTTCAGTTCTGACTTTATGTTTGTTGTGAGCTTTCATGAACTTTTCAAGATTACAGTTGATAATCGGTACAAACACAAATATTAAGGCAGTGAGATGCACATTTGACTCGATATCAACAAGACCTTCATCGTCCATTGAATAAAAAAGTTGGTAAAAATATTCAATCTCTTGTTCATATATGTCTTTCCACAAACGTTCTATTCTCTGGTTGTACAAAGTTGCAGCCACGTCCGGTCAGAATGGGGACGTTAAATCCGATGCCTCGTGTAAAGAGAGTGCCACGCTCTTTGCACGTTAAGAACCCTTGCAACAACTCTTTGAGGGGTCCGTAGGTGACCTGTTGCAAGGCTGAATTTCTGTTCCTATCCAATATACCCTCATTTCCCGTGGCAGTCTAAATTTCTCCGACCTTAATCCCTTAATCTATTACAGATCCTACCTATTGTATTTATTGTGAACTTGTTCTCGTCCTGAATATGCATGAAATATTTGCCACTGGACGTTAAGCAACCAACAATCAATCAATCAATATTGTAACGAGAGAGCCACGTTTTGCACGTTAAGAATCCTTGCAACAACAATTTGAAGGGTCCGTAGGTGGCCTGTTGCAAGGCTAAATTTCTGTCCCTATCCAATATACCCTTATTTTCTGTGCAGTCTAAATTTCCCCGACCTTAATCTCGGACGCCTCTATTGCATAACCTACTTATTGTGTTTATTTGTTAACGTCCTGAATATGCATGACATAGTTGCCACTTGACGTTTAGCAACCAACAATCAATCAATAACAATGGATCCTCTATTATAAGTTTCTTTGAGCGTAGTTCAGTACTAATGATGCTTTCCAAACATTGAATGTCAGGAATTTCTTTTGCTGCGTCGCCACCACATCATTATACATTAAATTTTCTGCCAAACATTCTTCCAATTTTCTATCTTGAAGGTTCAACATATCCGCATTTTCCTTCAGGTCTTGTATGGTTTTTACGTGTTCGACACGTGAATCCATGTCTTCCTGAGGCTACCGCCACTGCTTTAAGTGTCAATACATGTCTTTTCGGTACAAACTACTCGATGTAATGACCCGTACGTTTTATTCTGTACATGTACTGGGTATTGCGGTCCTTTACCAATTATATTTACTAAAAAAATCTCGTTTCTCTCATCTACTAGTGTTGCTTCTAGGTTGGTAATGTTGTCATTGTGTTTTATTGACGCCTTTGCTTTTCAGCTGATTATTTTATTACACGCATCACATGTAATGGTCAATTTTCTAGTGTTTTTTTGCACTGTCATCAACTGAGTACAAAACTTACCTAAAATCGCATTGCCTCTATCTCTAGAAAGTCTAGTGTGTAGTCTATTTGCATCATGTCTTCAAAATCAATTGGGCAGATATCTGCTTGCAGTGCACCTGGTGTTGGTGAAGGGACTGGGACTGATGGAGTAACTGGGGCTGGGCTGGTGAAGGTACTGGGACTGATGTAGCTACTGGTGTTGGTAAAGGTTATATCAATGATGTTTAAAAAATACGATAAAAGAAGTTTTGCTAAACTTATTTTGCTCAGTATATATGTCTTTCCACAAACGTTATATTCTCTGGTTGTGAACAGAACAATCAGCAACGATGTTATTGGGTTTATCTTTGTTGACCACATTCATAAACGATCCAACCATCAAATTTTCACCACCCATATCTGATCGAACCATATTAGGGACCCAAAAGTGCAAGCATGCAGGTACAAAACGTCTTAAAACGGTTGAGGCCCTGTTATTTGTTCTTGCCATCAAATATGTTATTAGTCTAGAATAACCATCAATTCCACCGTGTGTTGCTATTTCTCATCTAAAAAAGAGAAAAAAAATCAATCAATTATAAATAAAAACATTAATAATACATAGTATAGATTCTGGCTTGGGAGAGGCACAAAATGAGCACACCTCCCTGTTTTTAAAATGTTTCATGCCTACAGTTGTGAATTGATTCATCAAAAATCGGAATTCAAAATATTAAGCTTCCTTACTTGTGCAGTAAATCTAGTCTAAATATAACCGTGGGTATCAACTTAATTTTTAAAATTAACAACTAACCTGTTTAACTTCATATGTCTAACAATATGCCAAAGGCTATTAGGTATAGGCACTGAGTATGTTCGACGTTTTGCAGTTTTACCGCAGCGTTTCTCACATGATGCAGGGTCATTACGTCGTAGGGAACTGCGAACTCTACTTCGCTGATATTGTTTGCTTCAAGATAACCTGCCATCATCTTCAAAAACTATCAAATAGAAACTAGATGCATACATGAAATTTTGAATGATATACACATACAAGAACGTACAGAAAGAGTAAAGTAAAAAAAATTGGAACAGATTAGCTGTACAAGTTGGTTGCTTAACGTCCAGTGGCAAATATTTCGAGCATGTTCAGGACGAGAACAAGTTAATAATAAATACAATAGGTAGGTCTTGTAATAATAGAGGCCATCCGGGATGATGGTCGGGGAAAATTTGGACTGCCACTGGAAAATGAGGGTATATTGGATAGGGACAGACATTTTGCCTTGCAAACAGGACACCTACGGACCCCTCAAAGAGTTGTTGCAAGGATTCTTAACGTGCAAAGAGCGTGTCACTCTCTTTACACGAGGCATCGGATTTAACGTATCCATTATGACCGGACGTGGCTGCAAACTTGATACATCCCGCACAGCCAAACGGACGCCCCACTTTGGCAAGCGTTTTACTGCCGGTCGGAAGAAGACCAAGTGAACCTTGGGGTCAGAATTTTAATAAACATTGTTTCAAGGCTATCTACGACAGTGCAGTTCTTGCAACAAAATGTGACATTAACTGGCAAAGTCAATACTTTCTCAGAGGACAGTAGTAGCTTGTGAAGAAACAACGACCACCATCGGAAACATGTGAATTCCAAATGTGAATTGTGACTTTTTGTCCTGTGACTTTCTGTCCTATATTCACTACTAGGCAGGAAACGTCGAAATTTTACTTGGAGTACTAACGACGACAAAATAATTTACTGGAGTACCAACAACGACAAAATAATTTCTATTTACCTGTGTGGCATTGCACACCACAAAAACAAAGGAAGAATTGATCTACGCACCTTTATATATGCAGCTCTCTCATCTTATCATATACAGTGCTAGCTTCATATAACGTTGAAGATAACGAACTGTTGAAACCTTGCTATTATACGCTTAGTAAATCAGGAAAATACAAATTATTCAAGTTAAATATCGACGGCTGCTGTCTAGTAGTGATGAGTGTTTGAAAGACGGGCATTGGCTAGAAACTTGAGCGATTTATAAATAAAACATTTCACTTCCACTGCATTACTTCCATGTAAGTCGTATGTTGCTATTCTATCTGCGCTGACATCAACAAATGAATAAATTAAATCAATCAGAACTGCTTTCAGTACACAAAATTTCTGATGGTCAGTACGCATAACCTGTTAAAATTCTTTGAGGTCACTCTCCTGATGTTCACGTCCCCAAATAACTGCTGATACATGCTAAAGTTTTGATGATGGGTCACAAATTTTCTTCAACCGCGATTTTGAATGGTTTCTAAGTGGTGTGTAGTGCACTGTGCCCTCTTCATGAAGTTATACGACAGACAAGTTGGCGATACCAAGTCGTAGAGCTGCTCCGGGTTGTTGTGCAGTCATAAATAAACCTCGACACTTCTTGTGATAATTAGCAATACCATTGCATTTAATATATAATTCATATAATGTACGATTAGTATTATTAGGATGATACAAATTATTGAGTGTTGCTGGAATTTTTGGGATATTAGCTGTTGGTGTTGTCCAATGAAAGTCAGCACTTATGAACCTTGTAATTTGTTTGTAGGAGGATTTATATGTAAAGATTAAAGAGGGTCAGTTTCTATTTTTACGTCGTTGTACGACTGGGAAAAATCTTCCTCCGGCTCCGTTACGACATGCTTGGTCACAGTGTTTGGCGATGCCGAAATCTCATACAATTTATGACCACATTTTTGTAACATTGAATAATGTAATGCCTAGCAAAATTTGCGTTAGGCTTTTCATGGTTAATAAGTTTTGATTTTTCTCCGCACTGTTCTTCAGCTCTGCCAATCTGCAATGGTACGGCCATGTTTTTGCTTTCAAGTGCATCAGACGATTTGTACATGCATACCAAAAATAACAAAATAAGAATTAAGTCTCCGTCAATTTCTTATTTCATCAATATTTTTACAAATTAATTTAATTTTTTTTGTTATCAAAAAGAAACTAGGTCGTATATAGATGGGTGGAACAGTTAATTTGGTGTATTAATGCGTTTGCGTTAAAGGTAGATATACTGTGATTTAACTGGGTAACGATAATAGGTCGTCATTTTAGAAGAAGTAATTTATTATCTTTCAGGATGATTGACATAATTCTCTTTAATCGTACTTTCGTGTTAATTTGAGCTGTTGATAAATTTTGTATTGCATTTCTGTTAATTACTGTTTACTTATTTACATATCTTGTGTCACCATTTCCTACATTGTCCACTTTTGATAACTGTTTGGTATGACGATAAATTTCCACTTCCGTTATCGTACTATGATCAACAAAATTATTCCTCCACAGAGTCCAGTTTATTGTATTCATTATTGTATTGTAAGAATCTGATGAATTGCGAAATACCCTTATTAAATACCTGTCATAGTTGAACTCCGGGCAATTGCATCATTTAACTGCGACAAAAAAAACTCTATTGATACCGAATAAATAAATCGGTAACTTATACTACTGAAAAATAAACGGTTGACCTCGCACTTTCTCATACAAAAAGGCCTTATTTTTTGTCTTTCATTGACCTGATATTGGATATAGTTTCTTCTAATGATTTTTTTTTGTTATTGATTTTATTGAGTTTCGACTTGAAAAAATATAGTCCAAAGTAGTTCGATGTACCGTGGGATTGAAACATACCAAACGGAGACATGTGGGCTTTTATTTCCATCTGTTTTGATTATTTGCCTATCGATAAAGACTAGAATTTGCATAACGAAGGTTATACTAGTACTAAAAAGCATCAAATTCATCGGATGACATGGAGGACTCAAAAGAGATGATTGCGGATGCAACATCATATATGAGTTTCATTTGCGGAATTTCTATCCGAACGTCTTCTTGCAGTGTCATCAGATCCTGTAAGTGGTTTTCAAAACTTTTAGGAATTTCTGGTCCTCAATGCTCTTCAACTTCGTTATTTATTTGGCCTTTTATACTTTTTTTATTCGAACGTCACTGACGAGTCTTTTTTAGACGAAACGCGCGTCTGGCGTAAATACAAAATTTTAATCCTGGTATCTATGATGAGTTTATTTTCACGAGGCTGCATTTCAAATAACGATTTCGTACTTGATTTTGCAGCGCTTGGTTTCGAGGCAATAGGGGAAATTTTCTGCGCAACGTATACTTTTTGAATAGGTGAAGAGTTGATTACCGTTTGTTAAAGTGTAGCGTCATGTTTGCTCTCTTGTGGATCTGCTGTCATATTTATTCCCTTGTTCCCTGTACACTACCAACAATTTGCCTAACGTTTACATGTACATTAAATGCCGCTATATAAATAGTACTTTTAGGAAACACCACTAATCAGTACATTAAATACCACTATATAAACAGTACATTTAATGCCGCTATATAAACAGTACTTTTAAAAAACATCACTAATCAGTACATTAAATGCCGATATATAAACAGTACTTTTAAGAAACATCACTAATCAGTACATTTATTTATATATCATTTTTAGTAATGTTGAGAAAAAATTGTTTTCAGTACTGAAAATTTCAGTCATTTTTCAGTACTGAATATTTCAGTCATTTTTCAGTATTGTAAATTTCAGTCATTTTTCAGTACTGAATATTTCAGTCATTTTTCAGTACTGTAAATTTCAGTCATTTTTCAGTACTGAATATTTCAGTCATTTTTCAGTACTGTAAATTTCAGTCATTTTTCAGTACTGAATATTTCAGTCATTTTTCAGTACTGAATATTTCAGTCATTTTTCAGTACTGTAAAGTTTAGTAGTTTTTCAGTTCTGAACATTTCAATCAACTTTCAGTAATGAAATAGTATTCATATTTTATACCTTATCAAAAAGTCATCTAAGAACTATACTATTGTAAGATGATTTTTGTTAAGTATTCTTTCATTTAACTTTCCATTTTGCCTTGAAAGTTTTTTTCGATGAACCACATGCTTACGCTGCATTTTGTTTATATATCTTATTAACCTTGTTTATATCTTGTTTCATTTTTGGCTGCTGCTTTAATGTTAAAGTTAAATATTCAAATAGACACTTCAGCTAGAACAGATGTGTCTCCTAAAGGTAAGGAGTGTTACACTAACAGAGATTTGAGTTTCCATGCAATATTATACCCTCATTGTTAATGTGTATGAAAAGCAGATTTTCAGCAATGTCATTTATAAGTCACAATGCCACAGTCTTTAACAGTAGGTAGTCCATGCCATGCAATAAGCTGCGACTTGCTTCAACAACAATTAAAATGGTAATACTATTCTGACGTGCAACACAAAATTTCATTCAGTAAAGTAAATGCTAAACTACACAATTACATACCAATGGCACTATGTCCTTTTTTGACTTTGGACAGACTCATATAAATGTGGCGGACTTACACTTTTGCTGACCTCAAATGTATATTACATTATGATTACTGGTTACTCCTGTTCTTTGGTTGAAAGATTGCAATCCTACCACATGTCCTTGTTTTTTATTACCATATTAAACTATAGATTATAAAGTAGTCCATATCAGAACTGTTACTGTTTAAACGTCAAACAGTGGTTATAATGATAAGACAGTTTACTTGTTTGAACTACTTAAACTGCAAATCCAGTCTTAAATGTAAAGTTCAGATATTTCCTTACTAGATACAAAGTTTTTTTTCTGGTACATTGACTATTTTGTATGGTTATATTTTGCAAAGTTACTTTTAAGAAAGTACACACCTATCAATATCTGTTGGCCCAGTTTAACCAATTTTTTGGGATACCTCATTTAAAGTGACACTCGCAGACATTGTCCTTTGACATTGTAATGTCTAATATTTGCAGGGTATTTCCATGTAGTATTTTGTGGAGACGATACCCATGTTGACTCCATATCAATACGGATGAAGTTTTCATGATTTTTTGGTTATGAAATTAAGCATGCAGGGAGAACTTGACAAAAATGTTAAAATGTTCGTGATTAAATTGTATTTCAGGTATCTGACAATTGATTAATTTTTTACAAAAAATCTTTTTTTTTTAAGAAATGTCTTGAAATACTCAACATTAGTATTTTGTATTCAACGAGAACAAATTGTGAACCGACTTTATGGTTTTCTTATCTTTTTATTTGTGTGGTTTTAATGTTGAAGGACAATTTTGAATGAAGAGCTGAATAATTTTAGGGTATTAAGGCATCATTCGTTTATACTAATTTGAATAAAAAGAAATGTTAGCTAGTTTATTGCACATGCACATCAATTTTTAACAAGGATATTCAAGTTAATTACATATTATAGTTATTAACCAAGCAAGTCTGTATACATCATTTAATCCGCACGGCTCGGGTGACCCTAAATAACCCGAACAACGTAGGACGCCTATCTGTTGTTGAAAACAATACTATACGTTGTCCTCTGGTAGTCATTAGTGTGGTTTTTTTTTGTCATTTGCTTGCTGACTTATTGACGTACAACCTACATCTCCTACAGTTTTAGTTCCGTTTTGTGTACTTTTAAATCGATGTATGAAAAATCATAACTGAAAGGGTTATTGAGTATATTAATTTACTTTCTTTCCCTCAATAATATGCTTAGAGGAAGTGAACCGAGGATTAATTTACCAATATTTGAAATATTAAGTAAACAGAAAAAAAATGTTTCACTTTTCAATCTTTGACTTCCCCCGTTCCCCCTTCAATTTTTTTCTACTGTATTAATTTTTAAGACATGTCGCATCTAAACAATTGATCTGCAGCTTATTATCCCTCGCCCTGTTTGAGGTAGTTAAAGTTGCACACGTTTGCTGTGCATTATCCAGATTATAGCACAGTAAGAACGAAGAGATTTCACCCATTTGGTGTGTTAACCAGATGTTATTGTACAGTATATATGCATCAAGACTATGCAAGGTCCTAAAATCTGTCCACATTTGAGTACGAACATGATTAAATATCTTAAGAAAACATTAATCCAAATAGTCCAACAATAATGTGTTTCAAGTTTTTTATTGTTCTCTTTCCTCCCTTCTCAAGAGTCCTTGGTAGAGGGAAAGGCGTGTTTCTTTTTCCTTTCCCTCAATCTCAGTATGTAAATCTTCCACCTTTCTCCAAAAGGTTCCCTTTGGCGGATTTTCTCTATGAAGAAATCTCTATAAAATAAATGAATACAAAAATTGATTTAATTCCCACTAAAAACAAAGGAATTTCCCGGCATAATATTTTAGTAATAAATTAATAAAATGTAAAAGAATTTTGTAAATGTTTGAATAGTATTGTTATCAAATATATCATTTCAAGACTGCGTTCAATGAAATCCAAAAAATGGCGGCATAAACAGGCATATCAAACACAACGTGAAAATGACATATCGTAAGGTCAGACTTAAAGAACATTCCCATCTCAAAATGATTAATCAACTTTATCTTCATTTTCCGGTAAAACTCTTAATTTTCAAAACAATTACAGTACCTAAAAGTATTTGGTCTTTTCCGGAATATGCCTGAAATATTTGCAACTTGACATTAAACAAACCATCAATCAATCAATTGGTATTTAGTGTAAATTTAAGTATCGTGTCTTTCTTAAGTAACAGAAAAATTCATAAAAGAAAAGTCATTTTTTTTGTCAATATATTACAAGAATATTTTGTATGAATGCCAATCAGACAACTCTTTGCTGGTGATCAAATCACACAGAAATCAACCACAATAGGTCACCGTACGGCCTTCAACAATGAGCAAAGCCCATACCACATAGTCAGCTTAAAAAGGCCCCGAAATGACAAATATAAAACAATTCAAACGAGAAAACTAACGGCCTAATTAATATACAAAAAATAACGAAAAGAAAATATGTAACACAGCACAAAACGACTGACTTGGGACAGGCACATACATATAGAATGTGGCGTAAATTTTATATGTGATTGATTTTGTTACTGGATGTGGTGGTTTTTTTTAATGAAAATTCTTCTTATTTACCATTATCAACACCATTTGTTTTCTGTAATCAACAACTTCTTTGTCTGCTGTTGATGCGTCGGTGTAGTTTCCGAACAAACTCCGTAGTTGCTTCTCTTTAGTTTGTTCCATAGTTGCTCTGAGCTACAATACGAAATTTTAAATTGATCATGTGGAAGCAAATGTAACTAGTGAATACATAACAGATTTAGCACTTAGCAGTCAAATGAACTTCTACGTTTTTTTTCTTTTTCTTAAGTTCGAGTAGATGCAGGTGAATGGCATTTTCTTGAACTTGATGTGAACTTGCTGTGAACTTCATGCTTTGCTTAATCTTAGCTTAATTTCAGCCTTCATTGTTAAGTGATAATTAGATTTAGTTGCAGTTGACTTGGATATTATTCAAAATATACATTATTTGATTTTGTGGTTTGGTTTTTATTTATTTTAGTTCATTTATATGTTTTGGAGTTTAGTGCGATGTCTATTTTCACTGAGCTAGTACTCATTATTGGTTAGGGGCCAGCTGAAGACAGCCTCTGTGTGTGGAGTTTACTCGCTGTGTTGAAGGCCTGTCGATGGCCTTGGGCAGTTTTCTGTTCTGTTGTCGGTGTGTTGTCTCTTTGACACAATGCACATCTCCATTCACAATTTCATCTTGTTAGTAGATAGGTATAAAAAAAAATCTGTTTTTTTTATTGAATTGTATGACAGTAACATAACCTAGCTTTATTTAAACTACATTTACCGTTCTATAAATGGCTGGCCTGTATTCAGTTGAATACTTTCTTTTTACAAAAGATAAAGCTTTCTTTATTTCTGAAATTTTTGCCTGCCTGCCCATTTCCTCTTGTATCAATTCACTTACTTCAGTCTACAAGAAGAATAGAAAGTTTTCCTCCTAAACCTTATATCAAACAAGATTGCACACGCTGAAATATCTTGCCTTTCTTACTTACCATTGATTTTATGTTGTTAAGCTTTAATTACTACAACTATCACATAAACTGAACTGGATCCAAGACAATGAGGTCAAGGTCAGATAAACCAAACTTGAAATACATGTACATTTTACAATCAATTCATACACCAAATTTGCTTTGAATATATTTGATATATTGCACAATGTTTCTATGAAACAACATTTAACAAGGAAAATTTAACATTGATCGATGAACCATGAAAATGATGTCAAAGTCAAATGAGCCCCGCCAGACAGACGTGTACATCATATATTTATTACATGCTTTATATATTGTTGACATATTCCATATCATAGAATCTGAGAAACAAAAAATAACTAGGACAATTTAAGATTGACCACTGAGGTCATGGTCAGAAGATTATTGCCAGATAGACATATACACCTTACAATCATTCATACAACAAATATAGTTGGCCTATTGCTTTAAGTATTAGACACCCGTCGTGACTTTATTGAGCGAAAATACCATCAAAACGTAGACAGTCACTGTTCATGCAATATATGAAGCCTCAAATAAAGTAATCCATTACACAGTTTAAAGATCAGCTATAAAAGTCTATCTTGTTCAAGTAAGTGTGTTAAAAACGGCCATTGACTATACTCTTATGGATACAAGTTTCCTTTCAGACTCATATCTTATTAACGAAATAGACCAAGTACCAGCATTCATATCAAATAAGAAGATGATAAGTAAGTATCGTTGTCAATGAGACAGCTCTCCACCAGAGACCAAATAACGTAAAAGACAACAACTTTAGGTCACTGTACCGCCTTCAACCAAATGAGAAAACCATATCGAAAAGTAATTTATAAAAGGCCCCAAAATTATAAAAGTAAAAAAATTCAAACGAGAAAACTAACGTCTTTATTGATTTACAAAACAATAAACGGAAACAAATATGATATACTACACCAAACGACATTCACCGAATTACAGGATCGTGACTAGGGACATACACATACAAAATGTGGCGGGACAAACATGCATGTATGCTGACCTGAGACAGTTGTGTAACAGTAAAATATCAGGACAAGCTATAAATACCAGATCGATACAAAACACACATAACACAACTTACAGAAACACCAAAGACACAAAGTTTAGAAATACCCGTCGATACTGAAAGCTTCTTGAAAGCCAAAACAAGCAATAAAAAGGTAACGTTTATAATGCTAAAGTATCAAACCGAAGGATTTAACATATAGTCGTCATTAACAGTCATAGAAATACATAACTGTGTGCAATGTTTAACTATATACATGTAAGTAGCGACAGATTGTAGGACTGTGAATGCTCACATGTTCAGATTGATATGAATTTACTGACAACACAATTAAATTGTATTGAGCACCGACTGAAAACCAGCAAATATCGAATATAACAGCCGTTTCCACGAATTCCGAAAATGATAATTCCTGGTTGACAAAGTACAATCAATACAATAAAAACTTTATTATTATAGCACTCACTTTGCAAGCATCCGGAATTGAGAACATATTACGGCCAAAATACCGCTTTGCAACTACGGCTATATCCCTTTTTATCTGGCCTTCTACCCTAAATTGATGGCTTTGTTGCATGGTCTGATGCATAGCCTTAATTTCCATTTCCATGTCCTGTAACATTTTGAAGATGTTTCTGTCTGTAAAATAATACATTACGGCAGTTTGACCATTTGCTTTGTATGTTTTAATATATATGCCCCCAAAAAGAAAGTGTGAAAGTACTAAGGAACCCAAAAAAGCAATTTTAAGATAAATACCTTGACATTATTAAAGTCGAAATTTACAGGGCCGTAACTAGTCTCTTTTAAAAGTGAGGCAAAATATATTCGGCGAGGGGTCTGGGGAAGGCTGAAGGCCCCCAGAAGCTTTGGAAAAAATGACGCAAAATTGTGCATTTTGAGCGTTTCTCGGACCCGTTCTCAATCTGAAACGCAAGTTTTGTTTTAATTATGTTTTCGACAATATTCTGGTCTCAAAGCAAAATATATAGATTCATTGTAAGACTCTTAGTTTTTAAGGACAACATCAAAAGACCGATAAGAAGGATTAAGCAAAAATCGTATTTCACATACTGTAGATTAATTATTATTCGTTGGATACCAATTTTCGTGGATTTCGTAGTTACGCGGGAAACACGAATTTTAATGCACAACGAAATACAAATTTTCTATAAGAATGTATGCAAACTTATGAAACACCACGAAAACAAATATCCACGAAAACGCAATTGCTCCTCAATCCACGAAAATTGGTACCCACGAAAATAAATGAATCCACAGTAATTAAATGTGTGGCTGCTGTTTTTTTTTTGGCAGGCAGGCAGAAAACGTATTGTACCTGTCAATTATTTTTTTAAGAGTTAAGAGGGGGTTGATTATCATTTATTTAACTATGTGAATTCAGATTTTATTACGCATTTCAATTACAACTACTTGATGTAGTTGCTAACTGGGATAAAAGGGTACACTCAGGGTAGTCTCAGGAAAACTGTTCTTAGACCTCATTGCTACATTTTATACCGGCTGATAATGTCGGATCTGTCTGTTCTGGTCTTGTATTGTGTTTAGACTTTGGTGTATTTTTTTGTGACTTTGAAATTTATTCACAGTACAATACTTTAAGTATCGCTTAAGTTGACGCTAGGGGCCGTCTTGACCTTGTTGTAGGGTATGAATGATTCTTTCATTGTTGAAGACCCTCAAGCGACTGTCAAGATGAAGAACAAAAATAAAAACCCTGCATGTTCATTGATAATTTGTACTTTTTCTATGTAGTGTGTGCGATTTTGCCCCATGCACATTTACTCCATATCCCTTTACTTTCTATTTAAGGGCCTGAACACGGCTAAATGCAAGTTTAGCCTTCAGTGTAAAAGGTCGTATGGCAATACATGATTTTTCTTTTTAAATGATTTGATTCCGGGAGATTGGTTGTCTCACTTTAATTTAACCCATGTCAGCTTTTTCAATGAGTTTTATTTACAGAAAAGAGAGCCAGTCTTGTATTCTTTAATATAAAGTTTAATTTTCCATGAAAAAAACGACCAATTTTTCTATGTCCGGTAGCA
Source organism: Mytilus californianus (assembly GCF_021869535.1). Lineage (NCBI taxonomy): Eukaryota > Metazoa > Mollusca > Bivalvia > Mytilida > Mytilidae > Mytilus > Mytilus californianus. The sequence goes on from NW_026262747.1 coordinate 68,252, forward strand.
TGGAATCTTCTCAAACCATTTTTTCGAACAATGTCTGGACATCGGTGGACATGCAACATTGCCAAACCACACAACCTTTCACCCGTCATCGTTGATCTTTCTCAAGTCTTAAGTCTACTCAAAGCAGAGAATGAACGTTTACAACATACAGATGTTACGAGAAGAAACCAACAACAGCTTAATATTGGACAACTAAAGCGTTAGTCATAAAGATTGATTGATTGATTGGTTGATTGATTGATTGGTGTCCGCTTAACGCCGCCTTAGAACAAAAAATTGAGAGCTAATTTCAAATAGTTTTACAATTTAAAGTAGGTTTTAAAATTAGACAAAAGGTCCTTAAATATAATAAAACTCAAGTTTAAAACAAAATTACTAAATTAAATTTACAAATGAAATTCAACACTAAGACAATAGTCATAAAGAAGGGCAATAAACGACCAAAAGACAAACCCGGTAACAGATAAGACACATAACGACAAACAATATAGACCATCAACACTGAAAACTAAAAATAAATGAGGAACATGGATCCCGAAAAACAGGGGACGACATCAGAGGATGAACAGAACTTGCTTCTTGCAAGACACTCGCCGTGAAAACAATTTTTTGTTTCAATTTATCATTTTTTTTTCGAAATTTTCAACATGAGGCATTTGCCTCAATGTAGTTACGGCCCTGATTTAATTAAAAAGAAATGGAGAAAAAAATAAGGAGGTGTGGTATGATAACAATGATTACCAATGATACAATTATCCACCAAATTTCAAACGAAGTAAATGTAAGCAATTAAAAGGCAAATGTACGGTTTTCAACAATGTGAAAAATACACACCAAATATTTGGCTATAAAGGAGACACTTTGTATTTATATTAAATCTGTTTCTGACCCTATAATCATCTTACATCTTTAACTGTTGATTTTGTTTTACCGACACCACATTGAAGAAAAATCTACGTATCAAAAGTTTTAAAACATTTTTATGCCCCACCTACGATAGTAGAGGGGCATTATGTTTTCTGGTCTGTGCGTTCGTTCGTTCGTCCGTCTGTCCCGCTCCAGGTTAAATTTTTTGGTCAAGGTAGTTTTTGATGAAGTTGAAATTCAATCAACTTGAAACTTAGTACACATGTACCCTATGATATGATCTGTCTAATTTTAATGACAAATTAGAGTTTTGGCCACAATTTTACGGTCCACTAAACATAGAAAATGATAGTGCGAGTGGGGCATCAGTGTACTATGGACACATTCTTGTTTAGATCGTTTTTCGTAAATTTTATATATTTCCTATACAATATTTATGTTCACCTATTTTGAAAGATTTAAATCATATATACTTAAGAATAGACAAAGTGATGCCCCCGCACTCCACTGTGAAGTAACTGTATTATAAAAAAAGTCAATGTGAGACTTTCTTTGAGATATTGTTGTGTATGGGAGACAAATTGATGCCCCACAGATGCAACGTGTTATTTAAAAATAACTATAACATTTAACCGCATACACCCCAAAAAATGACAAAGTAATTTTATCTCCCAAAAGCAAAAATTAATAAAAATTAATCCTGACCACATTCACACCTTCAACATATGTACAAACAGCCATCATAGTGAAAACTGCCTAGCATTAAAACTGTAGGAGGAGTTATCTGGAAACAGTTAACGCTCCTCTTATGCAAGTATATACATCAAAATGGGATGAACGGACGGACGGACGGAAGGACAGACAGACAGACAGGGGTAAAACAATATACCCCAAACTTTCAGTTACAAATATAAGAGATAAAAGGGATTTTTTTCGATATTTAGTTGTTCAACGAGCCAATTGAAAGGTGTATGCGAAATATTTTAAGAAAATCTATGACATAAATTGAGAATGGAAATAGGGAATGTGTCTTTATCACAGCTAGAAAACTTTGGTAGTGTCACTTTTATCTTTCTTGCGTTTATGGCCTTTTATAATCTTATATGGATCATCTGTGTCTCATGGACACATTCCCCATTTATATCTTAATAAGACACTTGTTCGCCACTTGTAGTAAACTGTTACTTGACCTTAATTGCCAATTTCTTACCTGGAACATGGTCTTGGTTGTCACTTGTTCCTGAAACATTTGTGTGAGAAAGATGCGTATAAGAAATTGCTAAGTAAAAAATTATAACGAACAATAAATAAAACTTAAGATGATTTGCGACGTTTAACACACCGTGCAAATCCCGCACCCTTCAAGTGGGCTTCACCTGGCCCCGTAACAAAAATGTATACTAGTTACGCGAAAAAAGACCTTACCCTAAGGTCAGAAACATATAAATGAACCACAATTAAAAAGAACATAAAAGACTAACAGAGGACAGAGGTTCCGGATTTAGGACAGTTGCCAAAAGCTACGGGGTTATAAGTGTTTTGTTTTCCTCTAGCCAATGTCGAACAAACAAATACACACTTACACCGCTGTTCCATGTTAGGGGAGGGTTTAGTTCCTGCTAACATGTTTATCCCAGCCACATTGTGTATGGGCCTGTCCAAAGTCAGGAGCCTGTAATTCAGTGGTTGTCGTTTGTTGCTGTGCTACTTTTTTGTTTTTCGTTCATTACTTTCTACATGAATTGGGCCGTTAGTTTTCTGGTTTGTATTGTTTTACATTTGTCACTTCTGGGCCTTTTATTGTTGACTATGCGGTATAGACTATGCTCATTGTTGAAGGCGTTACGCCAACCTATAGTTGTTTATTTCTGTATCATGCTTGTATTAAGTCATAAATGGCTCTATATTGCAACCCTTATATTTTGCGCAGTCATGATGCATTGACTGTATATTTTTTTCAAATTCTTTTTTGTATATACTTAGCAATTAAAACATATTTCTAAGTGCAGAATATTATTTTTTCTCATGGAGAGTCTGCTTTTTATAATTTTATATTAGAAAATATCTCTACATAAAAAGTAGTTTTCTCGATTTGCACCTTGCATGTAATTTAAACTGATTAGAAATAAGGGAAATAAAATAACTGGTTATGGATTCTGGAACTGTGTTACTACTAGAGAAAGAATAAGATTTGTTCAACCCTTGATTAGCCAAATGTTCCAAGAAATGATGTATTTGTAGTTGTTCATAGTATTTTATAAAAATCTAATGGCTAAAGTGTAATAAAAGAGTACGTATAATTCACCTTCATTTCTTTCAACAATCTGTGAAATTGTTTGGCTCTCAAAGCTGTCTGGAACATAATCCAACTGATCCTAAATTAATGAATTAAAAACTTCATAAACTGATTTTGAAATTGTAGTTTCTTAATCTGTATTCAAATAGTATTTTTTTTCATTGTATGGTTACTAAAATAATGCTAAGGGCAGCATAAATCGTTAATGACGAATACTTAGGAGATATCTGTATTGTATTTTAAGGTACGACGGCATCTATTGGTTATTTGATGGTCGCAAATTAAGAGTACGGGTATTTGTCACCATCAAATCACCAATTGATGCCGTCAGAGCTTAAAATACAACATTGTTATCTCCATTCTAATGAAAATGACAGAAAACAACGTCCAATATACATTTAAATTTGTCATACGTCGATTGCACATTCGCGCACGTTTAAATAGCACCAATTGTTGATACCATGAAAATTGGTGACGTTATCCTATGAAAATGAACCTTAAAACATTTTCATAGAAAACTATAAATTCTGCTTATGTGTTGTAAAATTTCACTTTATCTTTCAAACAAGTTGAAGAAGTGTCTGCATTACAGATCAAAACTTGAGTAAACACTTAAACTGAAGTTTCATGCTCCAGTCAAAATATATGACATTTTTGCTCCTGTCCAAATTCAGGAGCCTCTATTAGTCTTGCATGTTTTTCAATTTTAGTTTATTTATATGTTTTGGAGTTTAGTGTGACGTACATTTTCACTGAACTAGTACACAATTTTAGTAAGGGGCCAGCTGAGGACCACCTCCTGTTGTGGGATTTTCTTGCTGCGTTGAAAACCCATTGGTGGCCTTCGGCTGTTGTCTGGTTTTTGGTCTTGTTGTTTCTTTGACATATTGCCCATTTCCATTCTTAATTTTGATAATTCTATTTGATGCCAAGACAACTATGACGAAAATTTATCTTGTACCATAAACATTTGAATGAATCGTTTAAGTAGATTCAATGTGATGTAAAACGTTGATCGAGGCACACTTTGTGTGAACCTCAGGAGCTTGCTGAACATGTGTGCTTAGTCAACAATTTAACAGCCATAATGTAATTACAAAAACGATGCTAAAATCACTATGTATATAATTCATTTCTTATAAATAATCAAAAAGTCATTTCACTTTTGCTATTACGTTCACAGAACCTTTGTCAGTTGTTACCTAAATCTTTTTGTGCAGTTGTATGTCTGCTTTGAATACAGTTTTTGTGTCAATTGTTTCTTAAAAATATATAGAAGGTTAATGCCAAGTTCTACCAACCACTCTATTTTGATTTCTTTGAAGATTTTCTGCACTTTCTGTTTCTTCTTCTACTTCATTCTATTTTATGATGAAAGACATAAAGACATATATAGTTTAGCAGCAAGAACTTTTTATCTACAAACCATCTAGATGATGAATTTAAAACTGATGACAGTATTCAATTTTCAGCTTTTATATGATCATATTCATACATTTTAGTATAAGCTTTTTGTTTAATTCTATGAAAATTTTGAACTGTTAATTCTTCACATTTGACTTCGATTTAACGGAATTTACCATGTATTTTTTTTTTAAACGGACGAAGGAGAAAGTACAAATAACAATCTTTCGAATGTTATACATCATGAAATGGCCGTTTGTGCGGTGGCTACATTAAATTCGTTCACTTAAATTCTGTTTGAAGTTTGTCACTCCAATTGAAGACTTCATTGATTGTTGAGTCTTTAAAAAATATACCTAATTCTGGGCGACATAATGAGAATAATCAAAACAAGAAGACAACTTTTGTGTTATCATCCCAGCACAGTTTATCTAATTTTTCTAAGCGTAGATGTTTTCTACTATCTAATACTTAATAATGATTTATATACATGTTATACCTCAAGTGGCATCAAGAAAAGTTTTCTCAGCATTTCAGCCATATCTGGATCTAGGAATGATAGTAAAGAAAATATATACTTATTACATAATTAAAGCAGCAACTTATGTCTGTAACACGGTAAAAAAGTCAAATTTGATCAAATATGCATTGGGATTACCCAGTTGTTTAAACCCATTGCCCCAGCAGTTCTGTATGGCTAGGGATTATAGACTTTGCTCTTATAAATAGCTATTAGGTAGTACTTCATCGAAGGGGCAACGAATTTATGGGATGAACATTCCTAGGGTACGAAAATTACGTCCGTAACATGGAAATAAAGCCAAATTCGATAAAATACGCATTCGGGTCACCCACTTTCCGACCCATTGTTTCGGTAGTTCTCTATGGCTAGGCAGCATAGATGCTGCCCTAATGAATAGCTATTGGATAGTACTAAAAGGTGAGGGTAAAGAATTTCTGGGTTAGCATTCTTAAAGGCCGAAAGTTCCGTCCGTAACGCGGAAAAATAGTCCAATTTTATCAAAGATGCACTGGGGTCACCCACTAGTTTAAACCCATTGCACCGGCAGTTCTGTATGGCTAAGGATTATAGACTCTACTCTAATAAATAACTATTGGGTAGTACTACAACGAGGGGAACGATTTTATGGGATAATCATTCATAGAGAACGAAATTTGCGTCCGTAACATGGAAATAAAGCCAAATTCGACCCATTGTCTCGGTAGTTCTTTATGGCTAGGCATTATAGATGCTGCCCTAATGAATATTTATTGGATAGTACTTCAAGGTTAGAGTAAAAAATTTCTGGGGTAAGCATTGTTAAAGGCCCAAAATTCCGTCCGTTACACAGAAAAAAAGAAAAATCTGATCAAATATACACTTCGGTCACCCACTTGTTCAAACCCATTGCACCGGCAGTTATATATAGCTAGGAATTATAGACTCTGCATGCCCTCATAAATTATATAGCTATTGGGTAGAACTACAATGAGGGGGCAACGAATTTCTGGGGTATGAATGAAAATGTTAATACTTTAACACGTTTAAACCCGCTGCATTTGTTTGCACCTGTCCTAAGTCAGGAATTTGATGCCCAGTAGTTGTCGTTTGTTGATATGGTCCATAAGTGTTTCTCGCTTCTCATTTTTTATATAGATTATAAACCGTTTATTTTCCCTTTTCAGTGGTTTTACACTTGTCATTTTTTGGGCCCTTTATGGCTTGCTGTTCGGTGTGAGCTAAGCTTCTGTGTTGAAGACCGTACTTTGACCTATAATGGTTTACTTTTACAAATTGTTACTAGGATGGAGAGTTATTTTTTGATATTTTATAAAAAATTTTGGCACTCATACCACATCTTCTTATATCTATTTAGATGATAATCACAAGTTAGTGTTCACATCCTTAAAAATTGAATAACAGATGTTTTGTTCAATTTCTTCAAATATTTAGAACAACCTGGGAACAGTATATCTAACATATATGTTCCTGGATAAACTTCACATTAGTCCGTGCTCACTTTTCATTTTTTTTAAGAAATGGATGCTTGTAACATATTTAATTTGCTCATTCAGTTTAAACATGGAAGTAATATTGTTTGAATATTACTTCCATGGTTTAAATGATGACTTTTTGAGAACGTTGCATGGCGACGTTTCCATAAATTTCCTTTTTAAAGTGAATACTTCATCTGTTGATATATACTGTGAACGTTTTGTGTATATTCATATGCGGACCCAGGGGGTCTAGTCCGCCCCCTTTCGTGGGAACAATTTGGTTGATTATATAGGGAATCACTGAAGCATGACTCGACCTCCCGGCTCCTTTTTAATTAAGACTTGTATGACTTGTATATATGACGGTGCATTACGTTTGCGCTCATTAACATTACATTTGCGAGCAAGAATCATTACGTTTGCGCGCAGCTTTTGATAACATTTGCGCGCATTTATTTGGCTATTTATTAGGTAACTACAGGTAATAGTACTTATTTATTTATTAATTTATTCAATTATTTACTAGTACAAATACCATTTCCGTTAATCTGACTCTGAGTTCCCTACACACCAACGAGGAAGTGGAACCCAAATGGGATTTCAAGCAGAATAAGTCCGTTTTATTATATTCTGTCAAAATGGAAAGTAAATCCATCGTATACTATAAATGATTTTTACCCGGTTTGTAATTTTTTTGCCCCATTTAAAAAACATAACAAAATAGGGCCAATTTTAACCCTTCGTGAACCTTCTCCTTTGTGACGATGACCCTCGGCGACTGAGCTCGGCGATCTTTGATCTTTCAACGTTCACGTCTCCATTAAATCGGAATAGATCTACTCGTGTTCCGTGCGACAATTTCTATTGCATTTTTTTTTTAAACATACCCTGAAGACCCTCAATGGTTTCAATGTTTTTCTATTATCTGCTTCAGTGAAGACACCAATGGATAGATCGTATGTAAATTAGCCACGTGTAAGTGACTTGTTGGACTTCATCTTACTTTTATATCAAAATATACGTTACTTTAGTGTTTTGCAAATCACCTGTTATTGTCTCTCTAAGACTATCAAAAATTCTTCTTTTTTTTGTTTTAAAGATATGTCTTCTTTTAATCTTTATAATATGTCTCGTGAAATAGTTGCAGACGAAAATTATACTCCAAGGTTTTAAAAACGTTTGAATCGACGTGTTCTAAAGAGCTTTTACAAGCGCTTCAATCACCTGATCACTGCACGAGCATTCTGCTTCTGATTCTGCATTTGAAATGTTTCAGTGTAATCCTTGCGAATTTTCAACAGAAAAACAGAGCAATTACTGCAAACATCTAGAAACAAAAAAGCATAAAGATGTAATAGGTTTATTGCAGTTTTGTGAAGAAGAACAAAGTACAGAGACAAATGATGTGTGGCAAGAGAACTTCAACATTGACAGTGACAGTGCAACTAAACAGGAACTCGATGACTCAGAGATTTTTACAGACGACTACTTCCCTTTCGCCAACAGGCTAGAGCTACTGCTCTACGTGTTACGTGGATCAAAATATCACTGTATAGTAAGCGCTTTTATTATCATATATATTGCAATCTTCAATCTTGCAATCATGGTGTCCGGTCAAGCAAATTAGTATCAATCCCGGGGGGGTTACTGACTATCCTTTCGGCTATAACTGTGCCGACAGCACTTGCCAAATCATACCCTGTTCTAACTAGAAAACATTGAAAAATATACCCTGTTCTAAACAGATATATTGAAAAACATACCCTGTTCTAGACACGCCCAAGAAAATGACTCTGTTCTAACCAGCAGGACATGAAAAGGGACCCTGTTCTAACCAGCAGGGCATTAAAAAGCGACCCTGTTTTGCGGCACACTCGTACCACTAAAAATATAGGATTTAACCCCCCCGGGGTATCAATTTCCAAAAATACACTTTATATGGATGCATAAAAATATGAAAAAATCTTGCACTGAAGTTTCTTTATGATATATAAATGCATTTCAAGAATTGGATAAATATTATTTTTCACCAGTAATTCGTTTCATATGACTTTAAGAAGATGTGGTATGATTGCCAATGAGACTATGAACTCATCCTGATAGTGATAATTAAATGACAACAACTACTTGTCTAAGCACAACCTTCAACTATGAGTAAAACTAATGCATCAAAGTAAGCTATATCATGATAGAAGGCCCAGAAATGACAAATAATAAACAATAGAAAAAAGAAAATTAATGGCCTGATTTAATTTATACTGTACAAAATATTAAAAATGAAAAACAAATATGATGTATAATTTAACAGCCAAAAAAGATGACCACTAAAATTGTGAACTACATGCATGCAGACTTCCACATACAGGAAGTTGCTGGTTAACCAAACCCTTCGCCAAACCTGGAACAATGGTGTACATTGCAAAACTTTCTATTTTTAGGATCAAGAACTTTTAAAGTTTATTTTACACATAATCAGAGTAGTAGTTGAAGACAATATAAAGAGTATTCCTCCATTCCATAAGATATGGAATCTTGACATTGAAGGATTAGAACTTAAACCATCAGTGGTAAGATACATGTAATCTAGCTGTTTTGACAAATTTGCTATTTTTAGAATACTTTTAATTGAAAATGGATAGTAATGAAATTTTCCCTACAAATGTATGTATGTTATAATGTACAATGTATTACTTATTTAAAAAAAAATTGCCATGATTTTACCACTACAAATTTTAGATGAACATCGAAAAGTCAGAAAGAGAAAATTCCATAGCACAATCACAAATTGCTAATATGACCATGCAAAATTTTCAACAAAAAACCAGAAAATTATGATACTAAGAATTTCAGAGAACTTTTCAATATCTTACAAAGCTGTAAGATGAATATAATTATGCCATATTTGTCATTTTTTTTGGTTTATTGCTTTGTGCATGAATTGTGCAGTTAGTTTCCTTGTTTGAATTATAATAATGGATAGATTATAAAATGATAGGGTTTGGAAATTAATATAGGGACCAGGAGAGGCAATTTATATTATTATACCTTACATATATTACAAACAATTCTATTGGGTAACACCTTATCACGTGACATGGAATAATTCAGTTAATTTTCATTTAATTGCAAGGGGGACGAATAACCATTAAAATTTACACCAGCAATGAATGACCCTATCATTCACCGGCGAATAACCTTTTGAGTGTCTAGATTTGCACTTGAGTTATCTCCCATGAAAATGACGTCACAGACGTAAATAAACAAAATGGCATCGTTCACGTTACACTGACAGCCTATCGAGAGACGAGGAAATAAGGCTTTGGACATGAATAGAGTGCCAGCAGCCAATGATATCTCTTATAAACGGTCCTTTTCAGGGCCATCAATATTTTACAAAAAGATTCTACCTTTGTTGTACATTCGAGAAATTCCAGAACACAAATGTATTTTCAAACCTCAGCTTGTGTTTGTTATGTAAAGAAGATAGTAAGTGTTCTAAATGCCCTTCCACTGTTAGTTCGGTATATCATAAAACAATTGTGGCCCTTAGAATCCATGAATATCCAAAATCGTCAACCCTTAAAAGTTATTTCACTTCGGGCTGCGCCCTCATTGAAATAACCTTCTTGTGTTGACAATTTTGGATATTCACCTTTTCAACGGGCCATAATTGTATATTGTTTAAAGACAAACTTTAATGTTATTTCTTTCAGTCTTCTAATAAGGGTTTGGAAATTAATATAGGGACCAGGAGAGGCAATTTATATTGATTAAAGACAAACTTTAATGTTTTTCTTTCAGTCTTCTAATAAAGATACCGACAAAGACATCTTTTACATAAAGCCATCTAGTATAATTGAAATGCAGCTTTCAAAGAAAAACACAGCAATACAGTTACAAAGGTAGTTCATAATGTTATTTTTCTATTATTCTTTATACCAGCCTACCACTTAATTGTTTCATCAGCTTTAAGTTATTTAAGTGTTATCTTAAGTCTAAAAGAGAGGTGAAAGATACCAAAGGGACATTCAAACTCATGAGTCAAAGATAATGGCTATAATAGAAAAATACTCAACAGTCACAAACAATTAAATGGTTCTTTGAAATTTTTTATTTATTTATAGAAAAGAAAGTTAAGAATTTTAAAAATATTGAAATATGTACAGATTTTCTTTACAATTATCAAGATTTAGTTGGGCAAAGCTTGAAATGAAATACTGGTAAACTACCATGTAATATACTGTTTCAAGTCTTGATATTTAGATGTATCATAAGCAGGGGTCAAAATTGGCGCTGGTCTGGTGGACCGAGACCAGTAGAATTTGCTTTGGACCAGTCGATTTTGTCAGCTGGTGGTCCGGCGGACCAGTAGAAATTTGTCGATAAAACTCCGATTGCATCCCAAAATCGGTTTGTTTGCAAACAATTTTACCTGCAAAATCAATTACACTGTACTGGCGGTACTAAATGTGGAAATTTTTGGAAGGACATCTCGACAAAAAAATAAAAAAGTGTCTTTCAAGAGGAAGATTGGAATAAAGTTTAAGAAATTGACAAAAGGAAAGGTTAATATAAAAAATCCTTGGAAAAAGATCGTGAATTGTTAAATTATATAGTCGATCGCAATGTAGTGAATTAAATAAGTGAAAAATTTGTCCCGGCTATTCAAATGTGGCATTTCTGGGCAGCGCTCCAGACAACCCAGTCAGGCGCCCTATGGTCGTCGTGAGGATTGTGATGATATGGAAGACAATGTTGACATTTTTTCTGTTCTTGATACTGATTTTGATAAAGAAAATCATTGAGATTATCAAAGCCATTATCAAAATCAGGATGGAGATTCTCTCTTTTTCTTGTCTAACATATGTAAAAGAAAGCACGAAAATAAAAGTAAATATCTATCATTTATATTAGTGTTTGTCAAATTAATGTCATTTTTGCAGGACCAGTAGATTTGCACCCGGACCAGTAGATTATTCAGTCCACTGGTCCGGCTGGCCAGTATACATAAAAGCTTAAATTCGACCCCTGATCATAAGCCAAAGATCAAGACTTAGTGACTACCATGTACTTCATCAATAATTAAAACATCCTATACCCAATGCTCAAGCCCAAATTTGAGTTATATCATCAGGTCACATGTTTACCGTATCATGTCAAAAAGTTTACCGTATCATGTCAAAATGTTTACCGTAACATGTCAAAATGTTAACTGTAACATGTACATTAGCTTAATAAAGATTAGGTACTGTAACATGTGTAACCATTGAACATCCCATCGGGATTTTTCACTGACAGGATAATTGAACCTGTTTAGATATCAACAAGATTCATATTTATCCACCTGATATATATCTGATCTACCTGATAACTGTACCGCCAATTAACGGAACAGCCTGTTTACTGAACAGCTCAGGTTAACTCTTAACCACCGGTTATCACAGTTACTGTATCTTTATTAAAAGGGTGCAAACATTAATCTTCCATTCCTCCTCTGATGATGGCCCCTTTATAATAACATTTTTTTTCTTTCAAAAATAGATTTCCCAGACAAAGCAACTTTTTTGAAGGTCAAAGTAGTGGAAGCAAGTGGAAGACTGAAATAAAGTCTTTGATGGCAAAAAATTCATCTTCAGAAAGAATATATATTGGTGACAACGTTCAGAATGGCACAAATGGAGAGTGTGGAACTGTTGTTCAGTTTTATTCCCAGGTAATAATGTAGATTTAATGAAGAAATGTTATTTCCACTTCTGAGAGACCAAATGACACAGGAATAAGGTTATTTTAAGTCAATAAAGTACAGCTACTCTGACATGTTGTACGTTGTATAATTGAATTAAAATGTTATCATTGCATGTTAAGTGTAACAATTCTGAATATATATGAACGAAAGTTGTGGATCTTGCCTTAAACAAGTAACACATTTTAAATTTAAACACATTATGTAAGAAAACCTTTGTTCACACATGTATCTAATATTTTTATAACTGTATATGACTTCTTTAGCTCAGATTCAGTCATCTGTTTAGACATGGCAACTACATCCTATATTGTCATTGACACTTATTATTATGTTTTTTAGGAATTTGAAAATACACATCAAGTATATGCATCTGTAGAGTGTGAAAGGTTGGTATAAACACTACAAATGTAAAGAGAAATAAAATAATGAACTGGTATACATTCATTTTTTGTACATTATAAAAGTTGAGGACAGCAATTGAACATCATTAAATGCTGTTTTTTCTTCTTAAAATAACAGTGCATGGTTATTTCAATGTGTAGCAGGAATTTATCTTGGTATCAAACCAGTGAATCTGCATTTTTTTTTAATTATTAACATTGAACAGATTGAAAATATAATATTGAATAAATACAACATGCACTCATGCAGTTTTTTATACGCCCATCAATTTTTGACGGGACGTATTATGGTATACAAATGTCTGGTGTCCGTCCGTCTGTCTGTCCGGCGTAAACATGTCGCACTGTAACTTGAGAATGACTTATCCAAATTTCATGAAACTTAACATAGTTGTTTCTTATGATGGTCAAACGATCTGTATACTTTTTGGTGAAAATAAGATTAAAACTTTTTGAGTTACAGGACTTAGTAACTAAAACAGGTGTGTGTTTTTTTTCACATGTCACGCCGTATCTCAAAAACAGTTTATGATTATTGCTTAAAACTTCTTAGTTATATTTATCTTAAGATCTGTATACTTTTTGGTGATATTCAAAATTTTATTTTTGAGTTATTGAGTATTTTGTAAAAAAAGGGGGAGGGATTTTTCACATGTCGCGCCGTATCTCAAAAACAATTTATGATTATTGCTTAAAATTTTACACACTTCTTAGTTATATTAATCTAAAGATCTGTATACTTTTTGGTTTTGATTCAAAATTTTATTTTTGAGTTATTGAGTATTTTGTAAAAAAAGGGGGAGGGGTTTTTCACATGTCGCGCCGTATCTCAAAAACGATTTATGATTATTGCATAAAATTTTACACACTTCTTAGTTATATTAATCTAAAGATCTGTGTAATTTATTGGTTTTGATTCAAAATTTAGTTTTAGAGATATTGAGTTTTTTGTAAAAAAAAAGAAGGGGGTTTTCGCATGTCACGCCGTATGTCAGAAACTATTTATGCTTATTGCATAAAAATTCACACACAAGACGACGGGCGTATCATGCGCTCATGGCGCAACTGTTTATTTTAGTTGATATATGCACTTTCATCTACATGAAGGATATTTTTTTACTCAGGTAGTGATGGGATTTCTCTTTAATAGAAGAAATTAAAAGGTCCCAGTGAATAAAAATAACTGAGAAAATAGGACAAGTGAAGTTAAAAATGTTTAAATCCAATTATCAATAGGGGAGATCTCTGTAAACAGTTTCATTTAAGAATGGAATGCTTTTTTTTGTAAATTTATTGGGGTGTAAAAGTAAATCATTGGGGTGTAAAAGTAAATTCATTGGGGTGTAAAAGCTTTGACTGAAGTACATTTTGTACGAAGCGTGGAAGCGCTTCATTCTAAAAATGTGCGCATGGTCAACGCTTTTACAACCATATGAAATTAGTAAAAGAAGCATTCAATATTTATAATTACATTTTTTCGCTATGACAATGGACAATCTATTTTTGTCATTTCTTTAAATAACCTGTGCACTTTTTTGGGATAGCACGTGTCATTATGAACTTTTGGGCTATGAAGGTGAATTCTAGTATGACGAACAAGCGTTGTTATCCAATCAAAATAACGGATTCTTCTGAAACATACATGTAATGTAATCATTTGGTTCACATTAAAACTTTTGAAATTAAGTTACTAATTCAAACTCACCATATCTAGATGTAAAAATTAAATCATATACAAAAATTTCAGCAGTACAAGTAATAGATATTTTCAGGAAATGTTTATTATGTTTGTATTTTTTGGTAACTGTGAGTTTTAATATAATTGTAATCTCTATTTGTAGTACAAGAAATATATCTGTGATAGCAAATGATCTGTTGAAGTTGGACCAGACAAATGTGAGTTTGTTATAAAAAAATAATTCTTATATGATTTGCATATTAGAGAATACGTTGATATGATTGGTTGAGAGGACTTCCAGTAGTTGTTCTTGACGTTGTTTATTTTTCGATAGACGTCGTTGACCGAACTTCTTTTCGTAACCAATGTAAACAAGATGGCGGCGATAATGACACAATCCGGATTGACGTTAACAAAATTAATTTTCAGTTCGCGTTAATAGGTCTTAATATGTAAATTAAATAATAAACACAAAACATTCGTTTGAATGATAATAAGAGTTTTTGTAGTTTATTTCTTATCAGATTGCAAATTTCACGGAGTACATATTTTTGCGTTTACCAACAAATATATTCATGCGCCAGGCCTATTCAATGACACAAATATACAATTTACGTGTGATAGAGGTTACGAGTGTGGATTATAAGGATTAAACGCCTTTTTAAAGGAATTTATTGGTGTATAAACTGTAACAAGTCACTCACAAACATATCATAAAAGTCCTTCGGACTTTTATTTGTTTGTGAGTGAATTGGTCGAGTTTATACACCATTAAATTCCTTTAAAAAGGCGTTTAATCCTATAATATTATGAGCTACTAGATTAATACCTGTGTGTTTATATTTTGATGATGATGCGATCAAATTAAATAACCCTGTATGAAATATTTCACACAGAATGAACACGGAATATAGTAGGAATATTGTAATGAATTCCTACCAGAAAAGAGTTATATTCCAGTCAGACTCCAGTAGGAATCCACACGGAAAATTATAAGACGAAAAATTTAAATTAGCAGGAATTCTTAGTAGGAATATTGTATATTCCTACCATGAATATTTAAATTATTAGGAATAATTTGGCGGGAAAATAAAATTCCTACTAGAAAACCTGGTAGGAATTTTTCAAAATTCCACATAGAAAAAACATATTTTCTAGTAGGAATCTAAAAATATACAAAATGTAAGTGTATATTCACAAATACACAACTGGGTCAATCATTTAAGTTTGAATCTCAACAACAAAGAACAAAGGAAATGTATGGAATAGATTTATTAAAAAAAAAATGACTTTTGAAATGTATGAGGAAACTGTGATGTATTCAAGTTAGAAATTGTGTTATATATGTAGATGGACAAAAATGTTGATTAGATGAAATTAAAGAGTTATGAACAAATAATGAGGAAAGTTATGCACTGTTGTTGAATTAACTAATATATATTGGCAAACAGATAACAAATTTCATATTAAGGTAGATAGGGTGTCTTCCTCCATCTTGGATTTTGAAATACCAGAAAACAATCAGTCTAGATCTATAATAAAAGGTACAAATTTTGAGAGTAGTAGGCAATTCATGTGTAAGAATTTTCATTTCAATATAGAAAATGACATATTTTATCATATTTATTGTTGTATTTTACAAAAAAAATGAATACTTTTGTTTGATTCTATATTTCCCAACGTTGCCACATAAGGGGAGGCAACTCAAATGTAAGGGCAGATAATTCACATAAGGTTATTTTTACAATAGAATGTGTTAGGAATTTACCTATTTTATTATGTAGCAAGAAAACGGGTACGGTGACCCCATTTTTTCTTTTTCTTATCTGAAAGCATACTATTAGTGCTATCTTTTCATATTTTATCTCAAAATTCTATGGTGTAGTTTTCATTTTATGGCAGAAAATTGGGTTTTCCATGCATAATCTATACAAAATCTGTCAATTTTGCACAACCTGTAGCGTGAAAATAAGGCCTGTGACCCATTCTTTTTATTATATTTTTTTAAAAAGCATGATATTAACTACATTTTGGCAAATTTAAAAAAATTCTATGGATTATAATTTAGACACCCCATCTACCTTAAAAGTATAAAAATTACCTTCAATCAACATGAGCCATATTTTCTCATATTTCAATATTGTAGTTGTTTGATCCTTGCAGCGTTGTGTTCCAACACAACTTTTCATTCTTCTACCCTCTAACTTTTGAATTTGTGAACTGGAACTTGGTTGCAGTCAACACAGCAAAATTTGTGTCATTAGCAAACAGGAATCCAGTTTAAGATAATTAAAAAGATTCCATGTAAAAACATTTTCTAGTAGGATTAAATAAATTCTGGTAGGAATCTTGTAGTAGGAAAATGAGTAATCTAATCATATTTCCTGTCTAAATTCCCACTTAAGATTTTCAAAACAGAAAAAAATCCATACAGACTTTTAAAATTCCTGCTAGATGGTAGGATTTTGCTAGTGAGAAAATAAAAAAATCCAGTCAGAATTTTGTTCATTTTCCCTGTCCGTCTACTTTCTATACAGAATCTTTGATTCTAGGTAGATTCCTACTACATTCCTACTAGTGTCTAGGTGGAATCCTACTACTTATTTCGTACGGGACACTACGTCTATATATAAGTAATTACTAAAACAAAAATTACCAATAAAATAAATTTTAAAAAAAGTATGCCACTAGTTTAAAAGAAAAACATATGTTCAGTCACTAATCATTATACAAAAAAGTAAGTACTTTAGCAGGGAAAGCAAAAACATTACTCATTAATCTGTTTGTCAAGTTATTGAATGGTTATTTTTATGGAATCAAAAAGACATAATTATCTTCAGCAAGACAGATGACATGACAGATGAGATAAGGCAAATACATGAAACGTTAATTTTTTTCTCAAAAAATTTGAGAGAAAACTAGGTCAAAAATCAATTAAGTTTTTAGTGTATTTTGGATGATGTTTGTTTCACTTTCTATTATTCTTCACTAGGTGTATGAGGGTGATGATGTTGAAAGAGTACAAAATCTGATTGAGATGTCAAAACAGCTAGACATGGACATATACACAGTTCCTATAAATATATTTGTAGATGACACAAGTGGTAACAGGTACATAGAGTATAAACATGCAAGAAATTGTAAAATTATTTAAATTTTAAAATAGTGATTTGATAACAGGTATCAATACTCCCAAAAGGGTTAGTGAAAGTTATTGTCATTGTGGATCGTTCTTTATCTATCATTAAATATGAAAATAGATCTTCTGACATCAGACTCGGACTTCTCTTGAACTGAATTTTAATGTGCTTATTGTTATGCGTTTACTTTTCTACATTGGCTAGAGGTATAGGGGGAGGGTTGAGATCTCATAAACATGTTTAACCCCGCCGCATTTTTGCGCCTGTCCCAAGTCAGGAGCCTCTAGCCTTTGTTAGTCTTGTATTATTTTTAATTTTAGTTTCTTGTGTACAATTTGGAGTTTAGTATGGCGTTCATTATCACTGAACTAGTATATATATTTGTTTAGGGGCCAGCTGAAGGACGCCTCCGGGTGCGGGAATTTCTCGCTGCATTGAAGACCTGTTGGTGACCTTCTGCTGTTGTCTGTTCTATGGTCGGGTTGTTGTCTCTTTGACACATTCCCCATTTCCATTCTCAATTTGACTTCTCTGATGAAACCACTGAACTAGTGTAAACCATATTTGTTTTTCGTAAATTGTTTTGTTATAAATTAAAACTTTTGTTTTCTCAGTTGAATAGTGACATTTTTTCATGTGGGAAATACTGTATGGATTTTTTTCATTGTTGATCAACATGATCAAAGCTGTGTACACAAGCCTACAATTGCTTACATAAATTTCATTAGACTGTATAAGACAATTACTTATATAAACATTATACAGGTCAAAAAAATGGAACCCATTAAGTGTGTGGACTCTTCAGTTGGCAGGATTACCAACTTCTGAAAAGATGAAGAAATCATCACATCATTTCATTGGAGTTACAAAACCAGAAGACGGGTCATTCGTTACACCTGTGGTGAATGATTTGAATGACATGTTTTAGTAAGTGTAAACATTAATTAGCAAAATAGAAAAAAAAAATACTTTCAAGAAAAAGACTCTTTGATGTGTATATTTTTACAAGAGAGGGTCAGTGTAGAGCAACACCTGTAAGGTGGTAGTTGCTAATGGCTAGTACTTCATCTCTATCTGATCAGATTTAGGTTGAACAGAGACAAACATTGAAAAGAACTCAATAACATGTCTCGCGGAGTCATCGATCTCTCGTTTGTGCATTGGGGTCTATTTAGGGGTATTTTAAGGGGCCTGAATAAGGGAAGGGTTAACTAGAACACTATGGGCCCGATCCCCACCTAAACCATATATATACTTGTATAGGACAATAAAACAAATCAATTGAAAAATATTAATTAATTTGCCTTAATCAATTCATTAAATAAATATACATGGTTAACTGTCTATAGCGCTATGATTTATATCGCTTATTATCAGTGGTCCAATTGACAGTTATTTATATGGCGCCTAGACTAAAATACACAAGAAATGAAGCTACATATTATCGAGCTATTATATTGTTTATTTTAGAATTTTTATAATTTGGATAAATATTTTACATTGTTATAAATCAAATATGAGAATTTTGAGTCAAATCAGAATACATGAAATCCCAAACTTGATCAATGTATTTAAATTTTAGTGAAGGAAAAGTAATGTATGATGCAGCTTACAATAAAAATGTTATTGTAACATCCCAAATAGCAGTTGGGTTAATGGACAACAGTATGGCCTCAGAATTTTGTCACCACATGGGTGCTGCAGCTAAAGAAAACTGTAGATTTTGCAGGGTAAGACAATTAATGATAAATATTATCACTGATAAATAGTATCTGAGTCAACAATAGTCTCAGGTTTCCTTTTTTCCATTGCTGTGTAATATTATAAAGGTTTATTGACATATGATAAATTGTTTTCTTTTTTTCTTCTGTTGAAATAAGCTAGGTCTACAGGACACAGTTTTAAATCTATGACTTATACAATATGAAATTCATGTCAATAGCTATAAACAGTTCCCAAAAGTTCATGAACACTGCTTAAAGCTCTTTTGGGTTACTTGTCCAAAAACTAAAATCCTCTTTTAGCTCTCATGGCCATCACTTGGTAATTTCTGCCATCGTTCTTAAACTTTCACAAAATTCTTCTATGAAACTATTTAGCCAAATTGAACTTATCTTGGCAATAATCATTATTAGGGTGTCTTGTTTTAAGATATGTGTCTGATGACCCCCACCTGCCAACCAACATGTCCTACATGGCTGAAAATAGAACATAAGGGTAAAAAGCAAGTTTTGTTTATTATTTTGAAGCTGTTATAAATATTGAAAATCTGAAAGGGGCAAAAATGTTCAGAATGTTTAGCTCTACCAATTGTAAATATACGTCAAAACTTTTCTTGATATTTCACAAAATAGCACTGAAACTGACTGATTTGCATTAACAACCTGTTTAAATATTTATTATCTCCCCTTGAATTTGATCATTATCATTTCTTGCTGATAGAAATGACATTGCATTTAAGGAATAAAAGTACTGTAGTTGAAAAGTTGCCACCGTCAATTGTCCATTTGACGGTCGCAAATGTAGTTTTACTGGTGACGCTTAGCGGAGACAGTAAAACGGAGATTTGCGGCCTTCAAATCAAAATTAACGGTGGCAACTCTTTAACTACAGTACTGTTATTCAGATTCTAATACATTACAAAAAGAAATAATACGATAAAGCTTGAAAAAATGTATAAATTTGACATACAAAATAAATTCTGCGAAACTTAGTGAATGATTTTGGCTCGAAGACGTCATGGCTTAACGTGACGTCATACAAATGAAAACTTACAAACTGGACGTTATTACGTTACCTCTGCGATTCAAATTCGGATAAAATTACATTAAAACGGTGAATTCGAGGTAGGTGTTGTTTTATTTTCGATGATATTAGTAATTGAACATTTATTGATTCAATCAATTCAAAATGGCGGGTCCCTCCTTAGTTACGCCTGGTCAACTGTGGATTTGATGGTAACTTTTAGCCAATGAAAAAAATTGTTACATAAAAATTGCATTAGAATTGTCTGCATTAAACTTTATGAGCCATCAATGTTCCCAGTCTGCTAATTTATTCAGGTCCTATATTTTATGGTCTTGAATTGGATCACATTTTTTTTTTACAAAAACCCAATGACTAAAAATTAATCATATATATTTTATCTTGTTCCTTTTTTTGTCAGTATCGAAATAACCACTTACTTATTGGAGAATTAAGAACAAAAAATAAAACTGAGGAAATTCTAAAAGAGATTGAAAATAGTACAGAAACATCAACAATGACTGGGATAAAAAAGAAAATATTGGCTGAAGAAATGAACAAAGCTGCTCATTGGGATCCACACAGGTATGCATGACTTTATTATATATTGTTATATATGGTGTGAAAGCATTATTAGAATTACAATATATAATCATTTTGTAGTTATATATACAAGAAGCAAAAACAATTACATGCACTGAAAATTGAAACTTAGCTTTGGACATGCACACTTCATATATATTGTGAGGCCCACACATACACAGGAATGTTGAGAATGCTGAGCTCTGCCAATTGTTTACATTACAAAAAATCTGAACTTTTTTTTTCAAATAATCACTGAACCATGAAAGTGAGGTTAAGGACAATGGACGTATGACAGGCAAAAGCTTATGAACATGAGGCATAAACAAAGTATGAAACATGCATGTCTTCCAACTTCTTAGATCATAAAGCTTTTAAAAAGTTAGTTGGCATTGCCGCCGCTGGATCACTATCCCTATGTCTAACTTTCTGAGACAGAAGTTGTGGATTACGGTAATGTTTACAATAAATCATAAGGTACAGGTGCAGGGTAGTTAATTTAAGAACCATATATATTTGTATTCTGTAAATTTGTTACACCTAAATCAAGATTCATTATTGATTTAATCAATAATTTATAATAAAACTGCAATAAAAATATTCTTACAATAGGTATCACATATGATATCAAGAAATCCACAGTTTTACTAAAGCTAAACTACCAGCTGCACTGTTTAATTATTGTTTTCTTTTTAATTATAATTTCAGGGACATTCCTCCAGATATGCTTCATTGCATATACTTAGGAGAAGTTGCAATCCTATTAAAATGTATGCTAGGCAACTGTACTGACCAGCAGAAGGTAATTGTGACTTGATATCTTTTGTTTTAATGCTAATCATTCTTTTAAATACTATAAAATTTATTTATGTAATAGTCTAGCTGATTTATTTCTTTTGGATGCCTACAATATAATTTTTTTTTCACAGGTCTATGTTCTAAGTAAAATTAATTAGTGTGATTCAAATTCTTAATCCTAATCTCAACACCAAGCTATGGTATCTATTGGTGCATTATAACCACAATTTTTTGAAGCATCAAATGTTTATTATTTCTATTGGGTCAAACACATAATGGCACATAATGTTGTTAAATTCTTTCATATGGAAAACATGTTATTATACTGACACATCTGCAACTTACATTTATGAAAGCAAGTTATAAATTATAAATGTAAAAATTAACTCAATTTTAATGATTATTGATCATAAGTTAATGTGTATATATAGGCTTTACTCATTATTGAAGGCCGTACAGTGACCTAATAGTTGTTTATTTTTGTGTCATTTGGACTCTTGCGTAGAGTTGTCTCATTGGCAATCATACCACATCTTCTTTTTTATATTTATTAATTATTATTTACTGAACATACATTGAAATCAAATTGACATATACTATTGTCCATTAAAGAAACAAATTATGAAATATGAAATACATATTTGAACTTAACCATTGAGACTTTTGGACTGAGCTATGCAAATGTTAGAATAAGTTCAATACCGTTTTAGAATCTAATGCATTCTGGGTAATATTTACAATAGCGTACACCAAAACGTTGTGATTGGTTTAAAACGTGATAAACAATAGAAATGCAACCAATGACGTGACTTTATTTTCATTTTGGTGTACGAACCATGAGATTACCCATAGTCCTTTAGATTCTGATTAGGCGAATTTACAATATGTATTCCCTTTACTTTTAATGGATCCTGAGTAATTGTCTCTATTATTGGAAAATTGTAGAATACAGTTGTGAATTCCAGCTGATAAAAAGCCAGCTTATCTTTATGAAATGTTTATACATTGTATTTAAATTTATGAAGTGTTTTGTATCACAGCACACTTTAAGATCAATCTTTGGTAAAACATTTTTGGTAAAGATTGCATAATCAAAACCGTTTTGTTGCTGGCTAAGGATAGTTGAAGATAATTCTGGTTCTTTTAATACTTCTGGTTCTTTCTTACAGGAAAATTTACAGCTAACGTTAAATGCAGCTGACTGGAAGGGCTTTCATCACAAATGTGGAGAAAACTTTGTGAAATATCACAAATCAAGCCAAGGGAAAGACTTCAGGTCATTTGTAAGTGCCAACTCATTAAATTGCTGAATCCATTAAAGAATTATATGTTTTATATAGAAATCTGGAATCAGTTGTGGATTGGTGATTTCAATTGAGTGTTACTTATTACTTAGCAATGCATGGGAAATTGCAGTTGAATCCAGAAACAGACCATGTAAACTATTGTGACTGTCATAATCATCACTTTGCATCTATCCATGAAACCTATGGCAAATAACATCTTACACATTTGGAACTGTGTCATAGTAACAATTAATGTACGTTGAGGTTCCAATTAGGGTTAAAAAAAACCATCTGATATACCCTTGCTTTTTCCAGTTTTCCAGAATATATACTGTTATTGCTATTTTACGAATTTTCCTTTGATCTTGTTGACTGATAATTTCCTTTCTCAGCGGAGTCGTCAGTGATATGAAAATAGAGTTGAGTGATGAAAATTATCGCTAGAAATTAAGGGAACATGTGCTGTTGTCCAGGAAATTAACAACATCTTCATAGGCTAAATAGCGATAAAGAGATTATCATTGGTCATCTCAACTCAATTGCTTATCTTACTTTCCCCGTCCAGCTGAAGCAAGAAAATCAATCTCTTGAGATGATCAACGATAATCTATAAATATCTTTTGTTTTTAATCCAATGATTAAACTATATAGACATATTGTAATCTGTAACTATTTTAACTAATCGATCAACAAGTAAAATAGTGTTACCATATGCAGTATTTGTTTGAAATAATAAAAATACTGCATAAATGTATATTTAATATAGAGCATAGAGCATTTTTATTTCTAAATCTAGGTACAACTTGCACCCTTTACAGTTCATCACGCAGGATTTAGTAAAGAAATAGTAAAACTTTGGTGTCTATTGTCTGAGGTAGGTAAAACTAACAGGTTCAACTATCTTACAAGTATCATAACTATTTTGATAAATTGTTTTATATTACATAAGCAAAAGGAAGCATTCTTAGGAAAATATTCTCATTTATACTGCAACTAGTTGTGTTTATTTCTTAAATAAAGTAACACAGCTATAGTTTGTGGCCCGAGAACACAGTTATTTCGTAGTGCATTTCTTTTAGACAATAAATTCAAATTAAAAAAATCGCACCTGCTCTATCTTAAAAAGATTTTTACAGTGTAGTGTACTACTATTGATACAAATAATATCAAAATTATAGGAACTTCTACCAGCTCTAACTCAAAATATTGACAATTTTGTGTTAAGGGGGGCTAAAATTCAGTTTGACAGCTTCAGACATTCTAATTTTTGACCTTTTTTAACTGGATCAAATCACTACTTAACATAAAGATTCAGCACCCAAATTTTTTTAACATGTAATTTCATCCCCTTACTTAATATTTCATGCATAAAATATCAAGAAATAAATTGGGAAAGTGTATCAAAAAAAAATGCAAGTTATACACTGTTCACACTAGGGACTATATTTGTAGACAACGAAAACCAAAGGATGATAACTGTGTCCTTGGACCTAATAGGATAGAAAGACTTGACCAATTTTAATTAGTACAAAAGAACAGCCAGTAGTCATTGGATATTGTAGATCATTCAGGTAGTCTTGACCTATTCATTTGTACTGAAAAAAACAGACACATATACGAATATCAATTAAATACTTACGAGACATGTTGCAATGTTAAACTTATTACGGTATGTGAAAATCAAGACTTGCATAAAAAATATCACAATATTAGAGACAGTGGCGTCATTTTTCCTCAGAGCTTTCAGCTCTTTGATTAACATGTAATTTCATCCCCTTACTTAATATTTCATGCATAAAATATCAAGAAATAAATTGGGAAAGTGTATCAAAAAAAAATGCAAGTTATACACTGTTCACACTAGGGACTATATTTGTAGACAACGAAAACCAAAGGACGATAACTGTGTCCTTGGACCTTGTGCAATGTCAATTTCATCATGGAACACTTTCTCCACAATCAGTGGTTCATTAAGAGATGAAAATAAGTTGGACATTTGTGTTACAATTTAAAAAGCTATCATTGTATTAGTTTAAGTTGCACCCTTCCCCAGTTTCTCAGCCTCATACAAAAAAGTTTATATTTTTCTGACATTGACCTTATATTGTTTATTTACTTCTTTCCAGAAAATTAGGCACTTATTGGCCTAGTTTTCTTTGTAGATAGATATAGGAAGATGTGGTATGAGTGCCAATGAGACAATAATTTAACTCTCCATCCAAGTAATAATTTATAAAAGTAAACCCTTATAGGTATACATTACATATGAAAACTAGCATATCATCTCTTGGTGTTTGTTGCTAAACAATAGTTTATCCTGCAATCAGCCAGCTATTGTACAAATAACAGGTACACAAATAAATTTTTGCTTTATTTGTACTTGTACAAATAAAGTCTCCTGTTACCCCTCGTCCATGTTGAGCAAGCGGTAATGTGGATATTTCTTTTTGCGTACCAGTTCATTTTGGGGTCCTCTTCGCGGTCCGCGTTTAAACTATGTCGATTTCTTTGAAAAATTAGAGACAATGATTTAGATTTTAACAACTAAAGTTTCAAGTGTTGGGTGTAAATTTCAGGATAAAAACAATATATGTGCATTGTCGGAAAATATAAAATTTATTTGTACTCGCTGCGAAACAGGAGAAAAGCTCGGCGAGCCTCGCTTTTCGTCCTGTTTCTAAAGCTCATACAAATAAATTTTATATTTTCCGACAATGTACATATATTGTATATTTAGTTATGCAGTATACAGTAAAGTTTGATGTTTGCTTAACACATATTTTACTATTTCAATGAGTACTTACTGTGACACAAATTATTATTTAAATAACCTATGTATGAGCTTTCCATAATTTTTTTTTCGTGCTTAAAGATACTGATTTTATGTTTGATTTAAAGTTTTGCATTTAGTTCTGGTTCTAAAAGTTACAGATTTATGGTCTCTGGTGTTATAGTAATGTGTTTTAATCTCACCTGGCCCAATGGGCCAAGTGACCTTTCTTCTCATCACTTGGCATCTGTCGTCCGTTGTCTTAACTTTTACAAAAGTCTTTTCCTCGGAAACTATTGGGCCAAATTGAACCAAACTTGTCCACAATCATCCTTGGGGTATCTAATTTAAAAAAATGTGTCCGATGACCCGGCCAACCAACCGAGATGGTCGCCATGGCTAAAAATAGAACATAGGGGTAAAATATAGATTTTGGCTTATATCTCTGAAACCAAAGCATTTAGAGCAAATTAGACTCATCAGTAATGCTCAGACCAAAATAAGTAAAAAGCCAAACAAGTACAAAGCTGAAGAGCATTGAGGACCCAAAATTCTTAAAAGTTGTGGCAAATACGGCTAAGGTAATCTATGCCTGGGATAAGAAAATACTTCGTATTTCAAATAATTCATACTTTTTCATACAATTAATTTATACATATGACCATATAATTAATATTCATGTCAGCACTGGGTTTGTGGTTCATTAGTAATTATTATTATATTTATATTTTCAGATTGTTCAGTTGAGTAACAAAATGAAATTGCTGGAATCGGAACTCACTAGGCTGGGTGATCTGCAGTACCAATTTAATGAAAACATTTACAAGCAGTTTCCAGAAACATTGAAAAAACAGAAAATACACCATAATCTCCATACTGAGCAACAAATCAGACTTCATGGGGTCCCTATAGGTTATACTGCTGGTAAAAGTTAATAAATGTTATTTTTATACACCTAGCTGTTGATTATTTGTTAATTTGCTATTCAAGATGTTTGGATTTTTTAGTACTAATTTATCAGTTGATTTTTTTTTAAAACAAACTACAATTTGGTTGAATTTTAACAGGATTGATATTCCAGCATATAAAAGCATGTAGTCAAGTAATTGTTAAAACGATTTTCAAATTGAAAAAATTCAAAATTGAGAAAAGTAAAAAAAAAATATCCGGAATTGTTGAAAGACATGTATAAGATGAAGAGACAAAAAGACAACTCAGACCACACAGAATTGTAAAAATTAAGAACTGAATGTTATATAATGCAACTTATTAATTTGACATATTTTTCAATTTACCTACAATTGTATAATTATTTTTTTTATTTTAGAGACAGGGGAAAGCTGGTGTGGTATAGTCAAACATTTTCAGAGCATTACAAACCACCACAATGCCAACAAAGACACAGCTTTGAAGTTAGCTCATGTTGAGGAAGTTTGCCATATCATTGACAGTGGGACATGGTTTTCAAATGGGAAAAGGTATAGGACAGCATTTATCATGTGATAATTCTTATATGATTTGCATATTTGGGAATACATTGATATTAGTCGAGAAAACTTCGAGTAGCTGTTCTTAATGTTGTTTTTTTTTTTCGATAGACGACATTGACCTAACTTCTTTTCATAACCAATGTAAACAAGATGGTGGCAATGATAACACAATCTGGACCGAGGTTAACAAAATCTATTTTCACTTAGCGTTAATCGTTAAATAAAAAAATAAACACAAAACATTTTTTTGAATGATAATAAGAGTTTTTGTAGTTTATTCTTTATCAGATAGCAAAGTCACGAAGTACATATATTTTAGTTAACCAACATATATATTCTTGCGCTAGGCTTATTCAATTTCACAAATATAGAATTTACGTGTGATATGGGTTATGAGTATGGTTAAATGTATTCCTTATCTCCAATTCTAAAGAATTTTATCGCACGGCGGGTAAATTATCACGTTTTGATTGGTTTAAAGCCGTCACGTGGTGACCCCCTATGGATCCGTAGGGGGTTAGTAAATTTCATAGGGGGTTCATGACGTCACATCTACTGTTTATGGTGACGTCATCTATTACTGTTGTTGTGTTTCATTGTTTATTTTTCAGTAAAATGCCGCAGAAAAAGTCCAGCGAACGATAAATTCGTTATACGGTTAACTATTGACCCCCTACGGACCATAGAGGGTGAATAAAATCCATAGGTGATTCGGCCTCCGGCCTCACCCCCTATGGATTTTACTAACCCTCTATGGATCGGTAGGGGTCAGTAGCGAACCATATAACTTATAATAAGGAGTAAACACCTTTTAAAGGAATTTATTGGTGTAGAAACTGGACCAAGTCACTCACAAACTTCAGACTTTTATTTGTTTGTGAGTGAATTGATCGAGTTTATACAGGGGAACTAAAAGTAATATATTTTTTTACAGAGTTCAACCTGCACAACAGACAATTGAAGAGATAAATCATCCACGGATTCAAACTTTTGTAATGGGAAATAGGACACAGAAAGAAGATGGTAGGATTTTAGTTTTGGATACAATAATTTTTTTTTAAAGTTGCTACAAGCTTTGAATGAAGTTGCAGAGGGTATCATGTTTTTGACCCGTTGTCTGTCCTTATGTCAGTCTATCAGTCCTGTTCTTGTCATCGCAACTCCTCTAAACCACACACCAGAATTTCATGAAACTGGTAGATAATAAAGACATACTTTGAAGGTGTGCATATTGACAAGAAATTGATTCAATTTTTTTTTTCTAGGAGTAATGCCCCTTTGAACTTATTTGCCTCAATATACTACTGCAACAGTTTGTCATCGCAGCTCCTCTGAAACTGCACAACAGAACACCCTGTTGATATCTGTTGGGCTGTTAATGTATGATAAGACACCTAATTGCAGGATAAATTTATAAACCAAAACACTGAAAGCTAAAGTTTTAGGCATTATGACTTCCCACAAGAAACTGGGAGTTGAAATCAGATGCTATAGAATTGTAAGCCTATTCTCCTTAACTAATGGCACCTGTAATGTTAAACAATTAAAAGTCAAATCATTAGAAGTCAAAGTATAGTATTTTAATGAGTCAATAAATAAGTTAAAAAGGAAGAATGAAAGGAAATATATGTTCAGCTGTTCTTGAAACACTTAACACCATTTTCTATACAATAAAACTGAATTCTTAAATAATTTAGCAGATATCACTTAAATGTATTATAGTCTTCTTAAATAAATTGACATTTTACAATTTTTATTAGAACAAATTATAGGAGTGAAAAGAAATGTAGGAGACGAAATCAGAAACATGAAAAGGAAGGATGGAAGTAAATTAAACATTGGAGAAATTGTTTATTTTAAATTAGATGACCATGTAAGTATGCCATTTTTTTTATTCCAGACAAGTTTGTTCACTGTGATTTTCTCACATGCTTTTATCATGATAGATAGACAATAATAGTGCATTGACTTGACATTTCAACGATATAAGGATGAGGCTTAGAAACAGGGAAATGCGAGGCTCTGCAATCTAGAAAAAAACATTTTCAATTGTTGTTTAATGTGTTAATATTATTTATTTGATTCAAATATTGTGAAAAATCGCCCTTTAAAAGGCCTCATATCAGGCGGAGAAATATGCAACACAGTGAACTGTACATTACCTGTTGAAACCCTCAATCGATGGTGAACAAATTTGTTTGAGTATGGACTAAATTATCAACTATACATAAATCATTTATAGATTTCAAACAAATATTATTAACAAATGAAATATGTTTTTCCAAAATATGAAATAATTAAGTTTGAGTCGTTCCACGCATCATTGTAACATTGGAAACAAGAACAGGTTGAAGAGGTAAATATTTATGAGGAAAAGTGATATCAGGTCAGTGACGGTATGTGACAAAGAAATATACAGTCAACGCATTTTGACTGCTCAAATAGAATGAGTGCAGTATGAAATAATACAATATGAGGATGAATACCATTAAACCCCGGAGCTTGTTCATTGTCCAATAGTTCCAAGCTAATGATTGCCATATTAGAGATATGAACATGTTCAATTTAAGATGAAAACACTAAGTTAATATCAAAAATTATTACATAAACATGTCTGTTTAAAAACTAATCTGTGCATCTCCGGGTGATTTAAAACAAAAACAAAAATCAGATGTTACACACCTATTATGTATTTCCCCAGATAAATCACTCAATAATGAAAATTTTTCCTTTTGATAAGTTCATTGTTCATTTTTAGAATTAAAACAATAAACTGATACCAAGGGGTAGAGATACATTAATAAATGCTTATAAATGATTTTTTTTTATGGATTTTTATTGGTTGGAATCTAAAAGTTTTAAATTTTAAGATCCAAATTTAAAGTTTTTACACCTACCTTAATCAATTGTTGTAAAAGATGCAAAATATCATAAATTATGCAAACAATTCAAATTTAAAGTTGTTATTTTTTTGAAAGATAAAGTATCTTTAAAATGTTCTTTTTCAGATTAATTATGGTAAAATTGACTGCAAAACCAGTTCAGATGTTACTGTTTTGTTGATGATACCTCACCAGGAAGATCCCTTATTCCATTGCAAGAGCCTTACACTCACCACAAGAAGAAAAAGCTTGCCTTACAATATCATTGAGGGCTCTTTGTTTGTATCTCATGATTGTAGAAATGGTGGATGCTGTTCCATGGTTACAAATCAATCTATTAGACAATTTCGTCATAATTATAAACATGGTGTCTATCTTATTAACAGATTTAAAATTCATTTTAATTATAAACAATTTAATTCCTGATTTAAGGGCATACTATATAGTTAAGCTATATGTTCAGGTTAAACACAATAAAGGGAACAGTCCAAGTTTGCACCTGGGGTAAGAAATAGAGATCAGCACAATTGAAAAAGAATTGTTATCCTCAATTAATAATATTCGATTTTTACAAAACTTATTTGGTAAGTGAAAAAACTACTGGAAATGTTTTACATTTTAATTTTACATTCTAATTTGTATTTGGTTAGGCAAGTGCTCAGGTCACAGACACTACTGGTAATAGTCACCTCTGGAAATGTATGTCTTTAATAAAATATAACAAGTCTTTAAAGCACTATTATAATTCCAAAATCAACTAATTATTATACCAAACAAAGAAATCACAGGAAAAATGTTATATCTTTTATATTTAGAAAAAAATAATACCACCATTCTTAATAAATGAAAAACCGGATTATTGGCTACCTTTTTCCATAAATTTTCTGAAAACATCAATACTTTAGGTGAATAAAATTTAGTCAAATATATTTTTCCGTCAGTCATACTACTGGAATTGTAAATAAGTCAAAAATAAAGGAAAATTTACCATAGAATATACTTGGGGTCATCAAAATAACTTTTAAATGCATTCTTCAAACAAACAAAAAACTCTAATGTCAAATACAGATCTATAACAATTCTACATGATTGTGTTCATAATATGAATTTGAAATAATACCAAAAAAACTCATCTTTTCAGTTTATAACCAACTGATACAAAATTGTTTTTTTAATAATATTTTCTGGTTTTAAATTAGTACATCAAGAATTTTAAGCAAATTATTGTTTTCATCATTTTTATGCCCTTCCCCCCTTTTCCTGTAGACATAGGCAATAGGGGCATTAAGAGTTACCCTTTACTGTCTGACCATCCCATTTTCGTCTCTGCACTTTAAATTAAGTATGACTTATAGAAATTTAATTAAACTCCTACACAACTCTAAATAAAAACTCACTTGCAGACAAGATCAAATTGAGCAGTATGTCAATAACCTTTCTAGAATTATGCCCCTTTATAACATGGAAAATTGCAATATTTTTTTTCTTGCAATCTAAAGTTTTCCTGATCCAAGTTTTATGAAACTCAAACAAAATGCTAAGAACCACGACAGGTAG
The DNA here is from genome assembly GCF_021869535.1 of Mytilus californianus. Lineage (NCBI taxonomy): Eukaryota > Metazoa > Mollusca > Bivalvia > Mytilida > Mytilidae > Mytilus > Mytilus californianus. The sequence goes on from NW_026262747.1 coordinate 99,892, forward strand.
ACAAAATTCAAATATAGGTTGTGAGTCATTTACCATTCTTGAGTTATGCCCCTTTTTAACTTTTGAAAATTGGAAAGTTTGGGTGGATACCTTCATATTCTAAGACACACTCTTATTCTATTTTTTTAAATTTTGTATCAAGCAATAAATGATGCTACATTAAGGCAGACTTCAAAGAATCTATACATTCAGCCATAGTAGTTAAACAAAAAATATTTATTGTTGTAGTGGACTGAAAATATTTTCAAGGCTATAAATGATCAACACTTAATAGATTTAAAAATGTATAGATAAGAAAATTAAGTTTTATTTCAATTTTTTATGGGCATTAAGGTAATCTGAAAATGAATACATTTACAATTTGAATAAATTTAATGGAAAAAATATGGTCATTTTTGAAGGGCAATTTCAAAATTTCTGAAAAGGACAATTTTTGGATCTCTTATCTCACCTGAATTTAAAAATTATTTTAGTCAGAATTTTCAAATTTTGAATTAAGCTAAAGGATCCAAGGTCTAAAATGTAATTAAGAAGCATACAGAGATTTTTTTTAAATCTGTATTTATACTGATTACAATCTAAATGAAAGCTATAACTGTATTAGAATTTGGTAAAAATACCAAAGTGTACCACTAACTGAGCATTGCTATCTCATAGATTGAGTCATTTGCTTCCTTGTTTAGTATATTTCTTAGTAAAGTTTATTTATCAGTGTACATGAGTATCTGGTAAATTTAATTTCTAAAACTAAAAATAACAATATCAAACCTTTTGCATTTTTGCATTTTACAAGATTTGCATAAGAAATTTCGTGAAAATTTTAATGTACAATAAATCAATATATGTAAAGATATCTGGTTTTGAACACAACCATATTGTAAAATATCAGCAGTGAGTGCAGTCAATGATCTGAAAGGCAAAACAAAAACTTATTTTGTATTGATTTGTATAATGGTATAATGGTGTGATGGTGTTGTTGGATATCTGTAGACACTGTGATATTATTCAGTTATTATGAACCAAAACATGAGAATTTTTTTACTATAACAATGTTTAAGACCATAAAAAAAAGCCTGTTCTAGACCCTCAAAAAAGGGGCTCAAAACAGGTTAATCACTTTATTGCAATACAACATTTTATTAAAAAGTATGATGGAAAGCCTTTTTTCTTTGTATTCTTTGTATAATTTCCATTGTGATATATATGACAGTTTTAATATAACATTTATGGTTTATGAGTCAAAAGTTGTCTATACAGGGGTCAACCCTAAGTATTTGAAGTTGGAATTTTTTCTTTGTATACCATGTGAAAATTCTGGCCATTTATATTTGTGCTAGACTTTATTGGGTATCTCCATTCAAAAGGCCAAAATTTCCACTTTATTCCTATGAATTTTTTTCCCTAAATAGCCAGTGCTTATTCATAAATGATTTAAGTATTTAAATTTTCCTTGGTGATATGTTAAGCATGAATTATGATGCATTAATCACAGCCCTTTACATGTATCTAATCTTTATTGCCTTACCAGAGATATACTTGATAAGTTCTCTCTCATTGTGACATGACTGATTAATCCTGCACTTTTAAAAGATATGATAATGTTGCTGATACAAGCTTTATCTCTTTATCTTATCATTTTACAGGCAATTGAAGTACATCCAATCATATTGCTAAATCATGTAAAATTACATATGTAGGATAAAAAAAGTTGTTTGATTTATTGAGAAATTATAGATATTAACTCTATGATGTTGAGAAGAGTGGTGATGTCAGAAGGCATCGATATGCCCCTGCTGTAGCAGAGGGGGCATTACATTTTACCTTTGTCTGTCTGTACGACAGTATGTCTGTATATAAGTCTGTACGTCCCAAAGTTGGTTCAAAACTGTCCGTTATCTTACTTTAGTTTGCCTCAACCAAATGTTATGAAACTTATACACAATGCTAGTTAACACAACACACAGATCAAGTTTGAATTTTGGTGGTGTCACTTTAATCGTTCTAGAGTTATGTCCCTTTACAACTGGAAAAAATGCTGATTTTGTTTTCGTTTCTGTAATCCAACATAAGTTTACTACAACCAAATGTTATAAAACTTATAGACAATGCTTATTCAACAAAGTACTGATCAAGTTTGAATTTTGGGAGTGTACCAATTTTTTTTGTAGAGTTATGCCTCTATACAAATGTTTTTGTTTCTGTTCTCCAACTTAAGTCATCTCAACCAAATTTTATGAAACTTATACACAATACTTATGTCCCTTTATATAATATGCAAGCAGTGGTATCATCTGTGTCCAATGAACACATTCCCTATTTTTTTCTATGGCCATCACCAACACAACTGCATTTAACTTTGCAAACAATTTGAACTTTGTAACCCATACAAAAATAATTTAAAGCATTCTAACACCCATATTTTTTTTTCTGTAATAGCCCTAACCTGATTTGAGTAATGCTCAAAGGTGATTTTGATAATTCGTAATTTATATGTAGAAAGATATTGTATATACACATGCATATAAACTACCAAAAAACTGTGTCTGTTTGTTTAATTTATGTTTATTCATTATAACTCTATTGCACATCATTACAGAAAAAAACAAGTTTTTATCTCTCCTCGACAAGAGATTAAATTTGAGACTTAGGTATGCTATAAACAGGAAATGTCAGTTGAAGTGGAACCACTAATGGTATGTCCATGATATGTGGTATGCAGCTCCCATCTCATGTACTTCCATGGAGATAATTTGGCCGGCCCCATCAGTTATGGTCCATTGACTCTGAAACTTTTTTCTATTTAACTAACTTTCATAATTTATACATTAGACACAAATTTGTGTCTTAAGCCACAAAAAACTATGAAATATTATCAAGGCCATGTAATACCAGAGAAAGGTTTGGTCAGTTAAAGAAAGAATTCCAGCATGTAAACCTGTAAGAATTCAGATCTATGCACGCTAAAATATCTGTTCTTTCTGTTGTAAATAATTTAGATGAGAATTAAGTTGAAACCTACAGAAAACCTGATAGACAATTAACTTTCAGAAAATATTCTCTGAAACCGCTTGACATGCAGGGCTAAAACAGCAACCATGGCAAAAATATACCTCGAAATTTTATTATTTATTACCGGTAAGGCTGTTCAAATCATTTACAAATGTTCCATCATGTATGTTATCGATTCTGATCAACTCTGTGACATCATAACACGGAATTTGTACTAATGTAAAAATAAGAAGATGCGGTATGATTGCCAATGAGACAACACTTGGAGACCAAAAGACGTAGAAGATAATAATCAAAAGTGACTGTATAGACTTTTCGATGTGCAAACCCATACTGCATAGATAGCTTTTAAGGCCGCGCAATAACAAATGTAAAACAATTTAAACGAGAAAAACTAACGGCCTGATGTACGTATAAACAAAAACAAAATATGATATTTATACAATAACACAAACACTGAATTACAGGATTCTAAATCTTGACATACAGAGTGATGAGGGGTTTGTATTGTGTAACTGATAACAATCACATCAACGAAACTTCTTTTAATGACAACATGTCGAAATGTCACAAAAATAAAGGAAGCATGTATTCTTTCGGATTAAAAATTCCAATTTGTCTGTCTTTTTCTTTTTTAGCTAAGGCGTTCTCAGTTTATTTTTAGATCTACTTGGTGTCTGGGACTATTATACTAATAGTATAATAGTCCCAGTTGGTGACAACTGGGAACAGTATATGTCAATATATATGTTCCTGGTGACAAGTATGTCGAATCAAAATAGAGTTTTACCTGAATACTTTTGATTGTCTCTCTGGTATCTTAATTTCGCCCCTCTTCTATGGTCTTTGCTTTATCGTACTTTATGATTGCTATCATTTAGCGATCACTATGATGTCTTTAATCATTTTTAGTTTATGTTTCTTTGTATATAGTTTCTAAATGAAAAGCAAGTTGTCCATTATCACTTAACGTAAGTAATTATACAAATAAAATAGTTTCAAGTCTAAAAAAGATTGTGTTACCTTTTATTGATCTACCGTTTTGATGTCATAGATAGCAATGTCTTCTTTTCTGACAAACTCTCACAATGAACATATTTGCATAATCATCCTTATGCTTTCGATTTATATCTTATTAACTATATTAAAGTACTGAAACTCAGTATCAGTTCTTGAAAATGACTGACTTTTGCCGTTCTGAAAAAATGACGGGAAAATGCAGCACTGAAAAATGACTGAAATATTCAGTACTGAAAAATGACTGAAATTTACAGTACTGAAAAATGACTGAAATTTACAGTACTGAAAAATGACTGAAGTATTCAGTACTGAAATATGACTGAAATTTACAGTACTGAAAAATGACTGAAATATTCAGTACTGAAAAATGACTGAAATTTACAGTACTGAAAAATGACTGAAATTTTCAGTACTGAAAACAACTTTTTCTCAACATTACTAAAAATGATATATAAATTAATGTACTGAAAATACATGGGTAAGAAATGTACTGATTAGTGATGTTTCCTAAAAGTACTGTTTATATAGCGGGATTTAATGTACTGATTAGTGATGTTTCATAAAAGTACTGTTTATATAATGGCATTTAATGTACTGATTAGTGATGTTTCCTAAAAGTACTGTTTATATAGCGGCATTTAATGTACATGTAAACGTTAGGCAAATTGTTGGTAGTGTATCACTGTTCTACTTATCCCAAATTGTTAAAAATAAGATTACCATGGAACTCTTCGTCTAATATTCGCTTCAGTTCTTTGTTCAGTCCCCCCAAGGGTGACTGGGGAATAGAAGTATGGTCACCATTGGTCTTCCTCCGACCGGCAGTAAAACCCGTGCTAAAGTGGGGCGTCCGTTTGGCTGTGCGGGATGTACAAATTTGCAGCCACGTCCGGTCAGAATGGGGACGTTAAATCCGATGCCTCGTGTAAAGAAAGTGCCACGTTCTTTGCACGTTAAGAACCCTTGCAACAACTCTTTGAGGGGTCCGTAGGTGACCTGTTGCAAGGCTAAATTTCTGTCCCTATCCAATATACCCTCATTTCCCGTGGCAGTCCAAATTTCTCCGACTTTAATCCCGGAAGCCCCTATTACAGAACCTATCTATTGTATTTATTGTTAACTTGTTCTCGTCCTGAATATGCATGAAATATTTGCCACTGGACGTTAAGCAACCAACAATCAATCAATCTTTGTTCAGTTTGTTGTTATGTAGATGATATTTTAGCCGAAAAAGAAATAAATGACGCAGAGCTGACATATTAGTAAGGAAATATACGTCTCTCCTGGATGCACTGAACAACTGCTAAACAGCTTGTGTGTCAATAACTCCAGCAACCTCTTTAAGTAGGAATGCTTTCCTTAAGATTTCTTCTCTTTACTTACAATTTCCCTCATGAAACAAATCAAAAAGGGCAACGTTGTCATGTTGCCCAATAAGGCACATTTATTTAGATGATGAATATTTGTCTTTTTCTAATAAATCTAGAAATACTACCATGATAACATAAATGAGGGGTCACCATAAAAAAGAATGCACAAGTTTTGTATTAAAATATCATATTCAATTGTTTTTGAAATAAAAAATAATAAATACATGTATATATAACTTTCTTTATCTAATCCCATTCTCTTGTCGACCAATGTCTAGTCTATTTACCCTAATGGGTTTGATAAGCATGTCACTTTTGTCGGCACTATATCTGTTGGTCTGCCTTTATTTGTCAATCCCTGAGGTCTTCCTTACATCCCCCCAAGGGTGACTGGGGAATAGAAGTATGGTCACCATTGGTCTTCCTCCGACCGGCAGTAAAACCCGTGCTAAAGTGGGGCGTCCGTTTGGCTGTGCGGGATGTACAAATTTGCAGCCACGTCCGGTCAGAATGGGGACGTTAAATCCGATGCCTCGTGTAATGAACTTGCAACAACTCTTTTGAGGGGTCCGTAGGTGACCTGTTGCAGGGCTAAATTTCTGTCCCTATCCAATATACCCTCATTTCCCGTGGCGTCCTAAATTTCTCCGACCTTAATCCCTTAAAGCCCCCCAAGGGTGACTGGGGAATAGAAGTATGGTCACCATTGGTCTTCCTCCGACCGGCAGTAAAACCCGTGCTAAAGTGGGGCGTCCGTTTGGCTGTGCGGGATGTACAAATTTGCAGTCACGTCCGGTCAGAATGGGGACGTTAAATCCGATGCCTCGTGTAAAGAAAGTGCCACGTTCTTTGCACGTTAAGAACCCTTGCAACAACTCTGAGGGGTCCGTAGGTGACCTGTTGCAAGGCTAAATTTCTGTCCCTATCCAATATACCCTCATTTCCCGTGGCAGTCTAAATTTCTCCGACCTTAATCCCTTTATCTTTTACAGAACCTACCTATTGTATTTATTGTGAACTTGTTCTCGTCCTGAATATGCATGAAATATTTGCCACTGGACGTTAAGCAACCAACAATCAATCAATCAATTAATTAATCCCTTAATCTATTACAGAACCTACCTATTGTGTTTATTGTGAACTTGTTCTCGTCCTGAATATGCATGAAATATTTGCCACTGGACGTTAAGCATCCAACAATCAATCAATCTTCATTACATCACCAAAAGGGTTGGCAAGGTCTGCTGCCACAGCCTTTGTGCCTCAGCAAACATATGCACCTGTCTTGCGGTTTCTTCCAAACGGCTAAGTATGGCGTGTGTTGGCCTTCCTATTAATATTCCACGAAGCAAAATGTAAGATTGTAAACAAGAATATAAAGTGTCCCTAGTACATGGATACCCCACTAGCACTTTCATTTTGTATGAATAGTGCAAGGACTTGGCTCAACTACTATCATAGATTAGGTATGATAACAAATTAGATATAAGAAGATGTGGTTTTTCGGATTTATCAATTTTAAATGTACCTCTCCTATTGGTTTCATAGGTGTTTTGTTCCACATACGCAGTGTGATTGTGCTTGGTTTTACTTGTTCTTTACGGATATATCGTTTACAGATCGTATTAAGATCGGCTGCGCTATCTAATTGAAATCTTACATTGCAATCATTGACATTCATTAAAGCCGAAATGTTTTTAGACTCTGCACCTATTGCCTGAATTAAATTTTCAGATGTAAGGCCAGTGATAGCATTCAACCAACAGTCATCTTCTTCTTGGCCACTTTGTGTTGAGCTGATTGAGTGTAGTTTTTGCATTTAGCTTTAAAATGGTTTCTACCTTTGCAAGCATCGCATGTTTTTCCCCATGCTGGACATTTTTCCTTTTTCCTTTCATGTTTGTAACCACAGAAATTACATTCTTTGTTGTTAATTTGTGTGTTGTAAGAAGTTTTACTCTGTGATTGAGGGTGTCTAGTTTATGGTCTTTTACTTTCAGGCGGGTAAGTTTTCTTTTTGAACTTATCATGGTGTGTAACTTTATTGACTGTGTGAGTCGAATTTGTAGATTCTCTCAACTCCTTAACATGTTTATTTGACTGTTCATAAGCTCTACAAATTTTGATTGCCTTGTCTAAGTTAATCTTGTCCTCTCTTAACAAAAGTTCCTGCAGTTTGCCCGTGACGCTAAAGATAATTTTGTCACGCATCATACGATCTTTCTCTTGGAAATTGCACGTATGTTCTAGTTCTCAATTCAGTTAAGAAATTAATATGGTACCATCCAAAATCTATGGGACTCTAGAACTTCATTTTTTCTTGAATTGCAGTAGGCCTCTAGTTTTTCGAAAAGTTTGTCGGGTTTCTTTTCATCAACTTCCTCTGTCCACTGAATTTGGTCAAATATGTCAACAATGTTGGGACCGGCACAATTCAAAATTACAGCTCCGATAGCCACAAGATATATTTCATCTTGCCGTTTTCATTTCTTAACGTTTTCTGACACATTTCCTTCTGTGACATTTAATTGTTGGGGTAGACGTAAAGTGTTTGTTAAAGCCTCGGCCATTGCTGATTAAGCGTCTTTCAACCACGTGGAGAATTATTATTTTGTGATGGTGCTTTCAGGACCACTTACGCAAAATGTTTATGATAATAGTTGGTTTTATAACGTTTCAGACGTAGCTCACCGCTGTCACCATGTTATTTGTGGGTATAATCGGACAGGAAGGCTCATTAATACAAGAATTGCTTCAGGCAAAATAACAACATTAACTTGCTATCATGATGTGTATTGTAGACAAAAAGAAATATCTAACTAGTATCTCAATTGTTTGAAAAACAATTGAAAGGTCTTTCCTGCAAAAGTGATGTTTTTGTAATGTACTCTTTAAGACCTTTCATTTGATATACGACAAGCATACCTTCTGAAAATTTTCACTTTTTACACTTAATGACCCCATCCGCCTACATTTTTGATATCGAAAGTATGATATATGTAATCTAGACTTGATTATCTTTCATTTGATATGCGACAACGCCATGTTCTAGAAAGTTTGATTTCTGCACTTAATAACCCCATCCAACTAATTTTTTGAGGACAGGAATCTGATATTTGAAATGTACACGTTACGACCTTTCATTTGAAATACAACAACCTTACCTTAAAAGAAAATTATATTTTTTGCACTCAATGACCCCACCCAACCCATTTTTTGGGGACGTCAATTTGATATTTGAAATGTACGCTTTATGGACTTTCATTTGATATGCGACAACTTAACCATCTGAAAAGGGGGTTTAACATTTTCATTTTTGAGAAGAGCTCGTTAAGACCTTCAATTTGATATATCAAATGACCCCATTTGGCAAAGTGCCAAAAATGATGCAATATCAATTATATAAATAGAACTTATGAAACTTACAAAGTAAATGCAAAACATGAAAATTTCAAATTGATTTTTTGGGTTTTTTTTTTCATTGAATGATTTTGGTATTTAGTCAAACATACAACCTTGTTGAATTCTTTAATTTCTGAAAATTTCAGGTGGTAAACTGTTGTTGATTCAGAAATACATGCCTCCGCTCGAAAAATTTCAAACTGCATTATCTCTTAAACGACAACAGATATCTCAAATCTGTTAAATGATAAATGATCTGCAGTTAAAAGGCAACATTGTATAAAAAAATTTGGGACAATTCCATAGTTCATCAAGGTCACAATGAATTATCCAATATATGATGCAATATCAAACTTCAGAACCGGAAGTCGTAGAGACATAAGACTACCACTATTCAACTCAGGACCACTTGACCTTTCAAATGTCACAATGTCAAGGTCATAGCACACTCTGAAGGCCAAGGTTAAATTTCATCATGACCTGACATTGACCTCAAATTGAAGGTTTTAAATAGGGATCATTTTTGCAATTTATAGTAGGTTGATATATGTTACCTTTAAAAAGATATACACACAATACTATACTTTTAAGAATTATCTCGTCGTTACTTGTGAACAGACGGTCGGACAGTTTTGAGCTTAATGAATAAAATGTAGAGCTCGTCGAGAGGAACATTTTATAAACAGTATGTATGCAGCAAACTCTTGTTGTTTTCTAAATATGTAAGATTGAAATTGCAGCGTAATTTTTTTTTGCACTCAGTGTATTTGACCTTGGGTGGAAGTTAAAGGTCACATGAAATAAAGATTATTGGTGAAGGTCCCAAGTCTCTACGACTTCCGGTTCTCGAAATACAATTTTTTTTTAAATTGAGTAAAATTATTCAAGGGAAATAACTCCTTATAAGTGTTGATAACAAACTAATTGTTTATGTTTTCTAACATTGCCATCTGTTCTTGTAGATGCTGCCATTTTAAGGTTATGATATTTTTAAAAACAACGAGGGGGGTCCATGTTGAAAAAATCCAATAAAAGGGAGAACACTTCTACAGGGGATGATGAAATCCTTAACAGGGTCATGTGGTAATACTTCATGATGAGGTCTATCGATGGTCCATATTTGGTCTTGATAACTTTAACAGAAACGGGGAATTCTGTCTCTAATTCTTTTTGAGAAAAATGCAAATAAAAGAAATTGCTTCAAGGGGATATATTTTTTAAAGGCGATGATGAAATCCAACGCAGCCTCATATGGTAATACATCAAGATGAGATCTACCTATTGTACATATGAGGGGTCATGATATCTTTAAAAACAACGAGGGAGGGACATTTATTTTTTTTATTTATAACTTTTTTTTAATTTTTTCATTTCTGTGTCTTTTCTTGATTGTCTGAAATTAAAAGAACATGTATGAGAATAATATTTATAATGCAAAATAAAGCAAAATGTGTGCACTAGACACAGATGATGCTTCCTTTTAATATATAACGTTATAAAAAATCATCAGTGAAAAATCTTAATTGTATCGCATTTAAATTTGTTCTTGATTTGAGTTTGGTGTATACATTGTGCGTAATTTTTAAACAATTTGTTAAGGCAAATTTAAGTATAAACAAGTGAAAGTGTATGCTACTGCTCACTGATGATACCCCTGCCCAAATATTTCTGTAAACAGGAAGTTGTTGAGTGATGAATCTAAAAATGCATCACATGGTACAGCTGACTTATAAAACCCTAAAACCAAATTTCATAAATCCTTGTCTTGTAGTTCCTAAGAAAGATGTGACGAAAATTTTCAACTTGGCTATCATGTGTAAAATGATACAAGTGTTCAGTAAACAGGAAGTTGTTCAGTGATGAATCTGAAAATGCATCATACGGTTTAGCTGACTTATATAAACCCTGAAACTAAATTTCAGAAATTCTTGTATTGTAGTTCCTCAGACAAAATGTGACGAAAATTTTCAACTTGGCTATTATGTGTAAAATTATACACGTTTTCAGTAAACAAGAAGTTGTTTAGTGATGAATCTGAAAACGCTTCACACATTATAGCTAGCTTATATAAACCCTGAAACCAAATTTCAGAAATCCTCGTATTGTAGTTTCTGAGAAAAATGCGACAAAAAATATTCATGGGACGGACTGACAGATGGATGGATAAATGGACCGACGGAAGGACAGACAGAGGTAAAACAGTATAGCCCCACTTTTTTAGGTGGCATTAACAGCTTGTTGTTTGGAGACTGTGGTCATCCATGTTAACAATGCTTATATCATGATGTTGGTTCATGCAGATTTGTTCAGATTATGTTTTATTGTTTGAATATTAATTTATTTTTTAACCTGTTTCGTGTATATAACATCTGTATGGAAAATATGGAACGGTTTGAAAACAAGTCTCCTATTGGTTTTTTATTCATTGTTTAGAACAAATTGCTATCCTGATCTTTAACTTGTCATTGTGTAATTTATTTAACAAATATTAAGTTATTTTATTCAAGCATGACGAAAAAACTTATGATATATAAACTATATACCTAATTTCAAATCAATATGTTCAAGCAAGAAGAAAAAAAATGTGGAAGTCTGATTTGCTGGACTGACAGATGGACAGACAGTTTGCAAAAGCCCCTTTCTTCTCTATTTGTTGGGAACAAATTAAATCAATAAATGAACCCTATGAAAAAAAACACAATTGTCTTTTATTTTGTATGTGAATGTTTGAAAATCTATCAAATCATCGTGTTATACATGTATCTGTATACATTTACTTGCATGAGGTTAATTTGTATATTATGCAGCTGATATGTTCTAATAAGGTTGTTGTGGTATGTTGTTGTCTATGATTTAAGTATTTTAATACACAGTTCTTATCAATTTGTTATGAAAATTCCTGGAAATGACTATCAGATGAATATTTGGTAGATATGTTGCTTAAAATATTGAAACATTAGACTAAATCATAGAATTTAATTTTAATATGTATTATTATTGATGAGCACAATACTTTTCATGGTTTACATCATGAGTATTTATGGTTATATCTTCTTAAAGGAAAGTGGGCATTTGTGGCCAAGTGGTTTAAGTAGTTACTACTGTAATCACTAGCCAGTCAACACTGAGGTTGTGAGTTCGAACTCTGCTTACGCGGGTGTACTCGATTCCAATCTTAATTGACTAGGATTGTCAGTTTTCTATCGAAGGTCGGTGGTTTTGTCCTGGCACTCCGGCTTCCTCTACCAATAAAAGTTGGCCGCCACGAAATAGCCCAAAAGCGGTGCTTAAAAGTAGCGTTGAAACACCAAAAAAATCAATCAATCAATCTAAAAGGAAGAGTTATCTTTCTTTGTACTAATTAAATATAAATATAATTTTTTGTCGTGATTGTTGATTATATATACATATTTATATTTTTGGTTTTAATATATTTTACTTTTTGAATAAAACATATCCATAGACTTATTGCATTTATTTCACTGTATTACCAAACTAATCATGGTTATTGTAGTTATTCAATTCACATTGAAATTATTACATGTTTATCTATTTATACTATTAAAGGATTAGATTGATTTCATCGAGTCACAACTCTTCTGAAACCATACACAATCGGAAATATTTGTGATGATGTGTAAATGTAGTGTTTTGCACTTTTTAAATTTGAATTTGAAACAATCTTTTGACTGAAAATTTCAATTTTTGTAAAAATATCGAAATTTGGAGTTTGTTATTCATAAGTTTGTTATAAGTTTTTGGAGAAGCTGAGTGATGAGGGTCCGTAGGTGACCTGTTGCAAGGCTAAATTTCTGTCCCTATCCAATATACCCTCATTTCCCGTGGCAGTCTAAATTTCTCCGACCATAATCCCTTAATCTATTACAGAACCTACCTATTGTATTTATTGTAAACTTGTTCTCGTCCTGAATATGCATGAAATATTTGCCACTGGACGTTAAGCAACCAACAATCAATCAATCAATCTGAGTGATGATCTGTCCATTACAATTAAAACTGTTTTGTTTTAACACTTGCCTAATTTTACCTTTATTTTTGGGGATATAATGGAGATATATTAATAGTAATTACCTTTTTGTTCTTTTGCATCATGATGGTATTATTAGATCCAACATTATCAATATATTGGTCTGTAAATAAATAAACAGAAATTAACAAGTATTATGAAAGTAATGCATGTTAAAAGATAGTTCACTACTTATTAAAATACAATGGACTGGAACGAAATACTAACTTGATCTATAACTTGCATTGTTTAAATTATATAACAAATGTTAAATATTTTTTTAAGCGTTACAAAAAAAAAAGGGAAGAAAATTTATTATTTGAGTGAATATATATTCTAAGTTCAAGGATCATAACTCGGTTAAAAATAATCAGATAAAACAACAAGAGGCTCTCAAAAGCCTGAATTGCTCACCTGTAATTTTTTGCTTAAATTTTCCATCAATGATTATTTTTGCTTTTTAATATATATTAATGAGTGGCTTAAAAATTCCATTTAGATGTTCTTTGTATCTGTCATATTTTCTTCTAAAGTGAAGAAATACATTTTACTCCTATGTTCCATTTTAGCCATAGTGGCTATATTTCTTAACGTACAAGAAAATAAAATACAAAATTTATACAAGATACTCTGAAACTCATTCAGCCCAAGTTTGGTTGAAATTGATTCAGCAGTTTCAACGGAGAAGATTTTTTAAAGTAAGCAAACTAGATGAACAAATTATGAAAAATTGTCTTTAGTCTTTAAAGGGGCAATAACTCCTTAAGGACACATTTTACAATTTTGGTCATATTAACTTATTTGTAGATTTTACTTTCCTGAACATTTTTGCTGTTGACAGTTTATTTTTATTATGTTTATTATTAATAATATTCAAGATAATAACCAAAAACTGCAAAATTCCTTAAAATTACCAATTTAGTGGCAGCAACCCAACAATGGACTGTTAGATTCATATGAAAATTTCATGGCTGATAGAACTTGGCCTAATGAACATTTTAACCTCTCATCAGATTTGCTCTAATTGCTTAAGTGTTTGAGATAAATTAGCCAAAAACTGCATTTTACCCCTATGTTCTAATTTTAGCCATGGCGGGCATGTTTTTTGACGAAACAGAAAATAAAACACGGTCTTTATTCTAGATACCATAAGGATCATTCAGCTCAAGTTTGGTTGGAATTGGTTCAGTAGTTTCAGAGGAGAAGATTTGTTAAAGTTAGAAAACATAAACAAATTGTGTAAAATTGTCCTCAAAGGGCAATACTCCTTAATGGGTGAATTGACAATTTTGGTCATATAAACTTATTTGTAGATCTTACTTTGCTGAATATATTTGCTTTTACAGTTTATCTTTATCATTAATACTCTTCAAGATAATAACCAAAAACTGCAAAATTTTCTTAAAATTACCAATTTAGTGGCAGCAACCCAACAATGGGTTATTAGATTCATCTGAAAATTTCAGGGCTGATAAAACTTTACCTAATGAACACTTTTACCCCATTACAGATTTGTTCTAACTCCTTTGATTTTTTAGATATAGGCCAAAAACTGCATTTTACCTCTATGTTCTATTTTTAGCCATTGTGACCATGTTTTTTGACGAAACAGAAAATAAAACACAAACTTTATTCTAGATACCCTAAGGATCATTTAGCTTAAGTTTGGTTGGAATTGGTTTGGTAGTTTCAGAGAAGATGTTTGAAATAGTTTACACCAGATAGACGACAAAGGACGACGCCAAGTGATGGCTAAAGCTCACAGTTCCTTCGGAACGGTGATCTAAAAATCAAATTTGGTCTGTAACTTGTCATGATAAAACTATATACAAATTATCAAATCAATATTTTTAAGCATGACGATTGTCTTGAAACTAGAAAAAATGCTTATTAGGGCTTCTTTTTGGCCCATAATTTCTAAACTGTTGGGACCATAACCGCAAAAAACAATCCCAACTTTGCTATTGTGGTTTCAAACCTGTTTGAATTTCATAGATTTCTATTTACTAATACTAAAGTTATTGTCTGGAAACCATATGTCTTTGGACTATGTTCCCGCTGCTGATGACGACGACGATGACGAGGACTGGTTTCCAAAAAGTGTGGGAAACTGATATTTGACGGACTTTCAGATGGACAGACAGACAGAAGGAGTGTAATCATTAAATCTCCTTCTATTTCGTATGTAGGGAACTAAAAAGTGTGTGAAACTGAATTGTTGGACAGACAGACAGACAAACAGAGTGCAAGCTTATAGTCCCTTTCGACTTTGTTGGTAGGGGACTGATTAGTATTGAAGGAAATGATTGTGAAAGATTTATGTTAAGTTAGTAAATTGCAAAATGTTTTAATAATAAAATGTATAAATAGTAATGTTTATGGAGTTATATATATATATATATATATAAATGTTTTTTTCTACAATTATAATTATAACATGGTGAGTTTCATAAAAATGCATGATTGATGTTATTGTTTTTGAAAATGTTTATTTTCACCACAACAGGACACATTTTTAATATGTTAACAGTCCTGTCTTTACTGTTTTTCTACAATTTTGAGTGTTAAAACTTTAATTCTGTGTCATTGTTTTATATTTGTTTTGTAACCAATTCATTATTTAGTTTTTCCTGCGTTTGGGCAGACTGGAAGCTTTCAAACGAGTTTAACCCGTCACATTGTGTTTGTGTATATTTTTTTAAGGTAATGATGTTCTTTATTATTTGAATAAATACATGTTAAAGTTTACCTTTTTTTTTGTATACTTTTAACCTTTACTTTTGATTTTTGACTATAATAATGTTATGGCTGGGTACTTATACACCCTATCATTGTGTTATTGTAATATGGTGAATTTTAATTTGTTTTTTCTCATTTTTCAACTTGGGGCTGCAGCTGCAAGGATCTTTATTTGTCTATTTCGATACAAGTTTTTTAGTCAATCTATAAAGATTTATCTTAATTCCAAGTATGAAGATTTAACAGGAGTTATCCCCCTTTGCATATGGAGATATAATATTATACATTTTTGGTTTTTACTATGCAGTTGTAAAAGTCCCCAGTTGCCGTTGCTCAGTACTTGTACAACGCACCATTGTGTCATTGTGATATGGTCAATTTTAATTTGTTTTCTCTCATTTTTGGATATGTATTTTGTGTTTATGCCATTTTGTAGGTCTTTGTTAAAACAGTTATTTGATTATTCACTGATTAAGATTATATTTCAAGATTTACTGCTGTTGCCCAATTTTAGATTTTTTTACCTATTATGTGTTTGCTTATTTTTCACACATGTGTGTTAACATAATGGAATTAAATGTGACTGTTATACAAATGAGATTGTTAGGAAACTGTGAAACCAAGTTGAAGCATTTATTTCACACATAAGCGAATGCTTGTAGTGTGTCAGGAATACGACAGTTGTTTTCCATTCGTTTGTGCTTTATGTTTTGCTTTTTGTAAAGCAATTTTATTTTTGAATTTCCCTTGGAGTTCTTTTTGGGAGATGTAAAACCAAGTTTAATCTACTATTTTGTACATAAGTAATGCTTGTACCGTGTCAGTAATATGACTGTTATTTTCCATTCGTTTGAGCTTTAGATTTTGCTTTTTTTTATAAAGCTCTTTTAGTTTTGAATTTCCCTTGGAGTTTCTTTTTTTTTATGTTCTTTTTTTCCAAGTGTGAGGCCTCTAATTTATTAATTTTAGTTTGTTTCTGTGTACCAATTTTTTCATCATTATTTTGTAGTTTTAAAAGAATTAGATTTTTATTTTTTTTGTCATTTAGGGGGCTTAGTTGACTATGATTGTGGTATTGGTTTGCTCGTTGTTGAACGTCATTAGGTGCCCTTTTTATATACATATGTGTCAATTGCAATCATCTTACATTTCTGACTTTTTAATTATCAAAAAGTAAATATTTATTGTAAATAAGTTTAATACTTACTGGAAGTTCGTATCCCCCCAAGGGTGACTGGGGAATAGAAGTATGGTCACCATTGGTCTTCCTCCGACCAGCAGTAAAACCCGTGCTAAAGTGGGGCGTCCGTTTGGCTGTGCGGGATGTACAAATATGCAGCCACGTCCGGTCAGAATGGGGACGTTAAATCCGATGCCTCGTGTAAAGAAAGTGCCACGTTCTTTGCACGTTAAGAACCCTTGCAACAACTCGTTGAGGGGTCCGTAGGTGATCTGTTGCAAGGCTAAATTTCTGTCCCTATCCAATATACCCTCATTTCCCGTGGCAGTCTAAATTTCTCCGACCTTAATCCCTTAATCTATTACAGAACCTACCTATTGTATTTATTGTGAACTTGTGCTCGTCCTGAATATGCATGACATATTTGCCACTGGACGTTAAGCAACCAACAATCAATCAATCAATCAATGGAAGTTCGTAATTTTTTGTTACCATGGTCATGGCTGCCACAGCTGCAATGGAACAATATTTACAGCTTTTTATCTAAAAAGAGAAATTGTTTACAATTAATAATGACATTTACAAGATTAAATCATCATTTTTACCTGCTGATTTTATTTAAACAAAGTGGAGTGTAAACGATGAAATGTGTTGTTTTCTTTATCATTTTTACTTATTAATGATATTACTTTTATAGTCCTAAATATAAATTAATAAAGTTCAATTACAACTATCACACCAATTTGACATCATCCAAGAAAATGATGTCAAGGTCATATAAACCAAACTGGAAATACATGTACACCTTACAATCATTCCCTTCATCTAATTTGCTTTCAATATAGTTGATCTATTGCACTTCGAAGAAAGAAACTAAATCAGGACACTTAACATTGGTCAATGAACCATGAAAATGAGGATGAGGTCAGATGAAGGCTTCCAGACAGACATGTTGATTTACATGTTTCAATCATTACATGTATATATAGTTTACCTGTTGCATATTGTATCTACGAAACAATTTAAACCATGAAAATTTAAGATTGACCAATGAATCATGATGATGAGGTCATGGTCAGATGATAATTGCAGGCAGACATATACACATTACAATCATCCCATACATGAAACATGTTGACCTTTTGCTAATAGTGTAAGAAAAACAGACCAAAAAACAAAAATTTCAAATTGAGCAATGAACATATGACAGACAGAAACTTCATAACATATATCATCTATATTCAAATTATTTAAGTATGAAGGATCCAGGTTTTACCTTACGAAATATTATACAATTATAGCCTTTGTATGAGGTTGATACGAGATTATATCGACATAAGAAAAGCATATTGACTGAGGACAAATTTGGTACTAACATGATTTATAACAAATTATTTGAAGTAGGATGTTTTAAATTTTGAAATCATACTGAAATTGAGGTTGCAGCTCCCTCAGCGAAAGTTGTCCTTAGATTGATCATGGAAGTATTATATTGACCATGCCAGCCGTAAATAGCGGGAAATACTGTCAAATACTCTCAAATACTGGTCGCTTGAAATTTTGGGTAGACATCACTATAAAAACTACTCTCTACCTGGTCAATTACTGTATGCAATAAAATAATGAAAGTGTTAAAGTCATTTTAAATGTTCTCATTTCTATTTACAATGCAAATTCTTAATAAACAGTGATAGGGTCTTTAGGTTTCATTTTAGAGTTTAAAGTAAAAGTGGTTATACTATGTGTGAGTGTAAAATATAATTATGTAAACATGGTAAAGATAAAATTGACCCCACATAATATATGTTTTGGTTTACACCATAAACTACAGAAGCCATAAGAGTAAAGGTCCTTCATACCTTCTATTTCCTGCAGGAAAATGATTTATGTCTCATATTTGAAAAGGCAGGAAATATTTTACTGTTTAAGAACATCTTCAAATATCCCTTTTATTACTTTTAACCCATGTTTTGTCATCATTTATTGGGTGCTGTTGTCTTAGTAAATAAATTATCACACCTAGCAATGCCAAGTGATAGGCTAATATGACACCTGTAACTTCATTTACCTGTAGTTTTATTTACATGTAAAAATTATTCATTTGCAATAAAAATAATATCTGAATTTCTAAATGTTGAAAATAAAATATGTCTATTCTTTATACATGTTATATATCTAAAGTATAGATGCAAGATTATTTTTTATAAGGACTAAATGTGAAGGTATAAGTGTTAAAGATGAATAAAACATATCAAATTCATTCTTATATTAGCTGAAACATGCGAAGAGATAAAAAATTAAATATATTTTACTTTTTATCAAGTTTATACTTCAATAAATGGTTCTCCAACTCCTCTGCTTCCCAGGTAAAGATTCCCACATATCGGCCATGAAACCTTTCGCTGCACCAGTCACAGGAAATCATAAACTCCCCAGTGTAGGTCCCCGACAAACACACAGTATGAAACCTCAGTGCCCACAGTTAAAAATAAACCTGTCTCTACCCCAACATTTACACCTGGGAGGGCGTCGTTTTGTTAATAGTTAATGACTGGGGCAGAAACTTCTGCTTCCGTTGCATGGACGGGCTTGATGTTCCCCATGGAGTTCAGCCAGGATACGTGTTACTCATGGTGGTAGTTCCCTTTGACAAATTTTATGAGCCAAGAACACTAGACATACAGTTGATAGATACGCTGACAGTCTGTTTGACTTATGAAATACTAAAGTAAGGTATGGAGACTCAAGGACAGTTTCTTTCTGAAATTCAAAGCTTAATACAAAAAAGTTTACCAAATATAAATTATTCATAGATCCTTACATAATTCTTGAATATGAAATTGAATCTTCAGTTTAATCGCTTTGTATGTTTTCACTTTCTAACTTTACTGACTAGTTCTCATATATAGACTATGATCTGCATGATTAACACAACAAATATTTAGCTTTTGGTATTTTTTTCAAACCTATACAATTAATATGAGACCATAACAAACATCGGTCTCAAAATACATCTTCGGTGGTGTACACATTCATATGATTGTCGCAAAATGAACAATATATGGCACGAGAACAGTTATTTCGTATTGCATTTCTTTTAGACAAAAAATGGAAATAAAAAATCCCACCTGCGCTTTCTCAATAATATTTTTACAGTGTGGTGTACTACTTTTGGGACAAATTATATCAAAACTATAGAAAACGTCATCAGTTCTAACTCAAAATATGGAAAATTTTATATTCAGGGGGCCCTCACCATTTATACTTATGGGCGACTTCAATGCTCACAACCCTTTGTGGGGAAGCAAGTCTCATAATATCAAAGGTAAGATCACTGAGGACTTTGTCTCTCAAGAAGGATTATGCATTTTTAATGATGGATCTAATACTTATCTTCATCCTGGAAACGGGTCTTATTCTGCTATTGATATCACTATTTGCGATCCCTCTCTTCTTCTGGATTATTCATGGCGTGTTCATGATGATCTATGTGGAAGTGATCACTTTCCAATAGTACTTGAACATCTTTTTACTTCTACCCAACAGAGAGTACCACGTTGGAAACTTGACAAGGCGGACTGGTCCTTGTTTGAGAATCTCTGTCAAGCGGAACTTCAGTCAAAGATGTTTGAGACCGTACAAGATCCAATTTTAACTTTTAACACAGTTTTAACGTCAATTGCTGACAGAACTATTCCTAAGACCTCGGCAAATCCGAAACATCCCAACAAACCATGGTTTGATGATGCTTGTGATAAAGCAATAGGTGACCGTAAAAAATCTGAAAGACGGTTCAATCAACAACCAACGACGGAAAACTTGAGTAATTTCCGTGTTTTTCGCGCTAAGGCACGGCGGACTTGCAGGCAAGCACGACGAACGTCTTGGAAGAAATTTGTCTCGGAGATAACATCTCGCACTCCGATGACAAAAGTATGGAACATGTTACAAAAGATAAAAGGTAAAAATTCTAAAGTCACAGTTAAACATTTAAAAAATGGCAATGATTTATTAACATCTGAAAATGATATTGCCAACAAGCTTGGTGAAACTTTTGCGAAATTTTCTTCTAACAACTACAGGGAAGATTTTAAAAAAGTTAAAAAACAAAAAGAAAAAATTAAATTAAACTTTAAATCAAAAAATGGTGAAAATTATAATAAACTCTTTTCTCTTGAAGAACTTAAAATATCTCTGTCAAAAGCCCATGATACAGCTTGTGGGCCTGATAATATTCACTACCAACTGTTAAAACACTTGCCAGATTCCTCGCTGGAAGCTCTTTTGCAGCTTATGAAAACATCTGGGAATCTGGTGATTTACCATCAATCATCAAGGAATTTAAATTTTATAAATAATCGTGTCCATGAACCAATCTTAGCAAAACCTACTAATATTTTTGCCTATAGGATATTTTATTTCTTGTCCGTATCGAGTTTCTATAATTATTTTCCATGTATCGCTGTGTATGCGTTATATGCAATTTTATTTGCATTTAACTGTTTGTCTTCAATTACAGGTTTATTCTGTTATTGCTTTGTTAATGCATGATTTGGTGATTCATATATATAGCATGATTCGCTTATATATATTTATTTTAAATTATATATTTTATTTTTAAATGTCAACACCTGATTTGACCTTTTCTCGGTAGATTGTTCTGTGGTTAATTGTAAAATTTTACACATCTATTTATTTGAAAGGATTTTCCTAACGTAAATGATCTGTGGTAATTAACTGGTCGTCTATGAATTTCTTTATTTCTTTAATTTGATGATATTACACCTGGTGTTTCGGATATCATTTAGGTCAAGTTCGACCAAGGCCGTTCAACCTCGTCAGGTGCCCTAGCCTAATTTATGTTTATTTACTACAACATTTGATTATAATTACTTTTTAATTGTTATCAATATGTTTCTCTCGTGTAACGTATCAAATGCAGTTACATTTTGGGGGCACTTTATAAATAATCGTGTCCATGAACCAATCTTAGCAAAACCTACTAATATTTTTGCCTATAGGATATTTTATTTCTTGTCCGTATCGAGTTTCTATAATTATTTTCCATGTATCGCTGTGTATGCGTTATATGCAATTTTATTTGCATTTAACTGTTTGTCTTCAATTACAGGTTTATTCTGTTATTGCTTTGTTAATGCATGATTTGGTGATTCATATATATAGCATGATTCGCTTAAATATATTTATTTTAAATTATATATTTTATTTTTAACTGTCAACACCTGATTTGACCTTTTCTCGGTAGATTGTTCTGTGGTTAATTGTAAAATTTTACACATCTATTTATTTGAAAGGATTTTCCTAACGTAAATGATCTGTGGTAATTAACTGGTCGTCTATGAATTTCTTTATTTCTTTAATTTGATGATATTACACCTGGTGTTTCGGATATCATTTAGGTCAAGTTCGACCAAGGCCGTTCATCCTCGTCAGGTGCCCTAGCCTAATTTATGTTTATTTACTACAACATTTGATTATAATTACTTTTTAATTGTTATCAATATATTTCTCTCGTGTAACGTATCAAATGCAGTTACATTTTGGGGGCACAAAATGTAACTGCATTTGATACGTTACACGATAGAAACATATTGATAACAATTAAAAAAGTAATTAAAATCAAATGTTATGTTATAGTTTACGTTGGGAAAATCCTTTCAAATAAATAGATGTGTAAAAGTTTATAATTAACCACAGAACAATCTACCGAGAAAAGGTCAAATCAGGTTTTAACAGTTAAAGATAATATATATATAATTAAAGTAAATATATATAAGCGAAACATGCTATATATATGAATCACCAAATCATGCATAAACAGAACAATAACAGAATAAAACTGTAATTGAAGACAAACATTTAAATGCATATAAAATTGCATATAAAGTATACACAGCGATACATGGAAAATCATTATAGAACCTCGATACAGACAAGAAATAAAATCTTCTATAGACAATGGTATTAGTACGTTTTGCTGGGATTGGTTCATGGACACGACTATTTATAAAATATATATAAGCGAATCATGCTATATATATGAATCACCAAATCATGCATTAACAAAGCAATAACAGAATAAACCTGTAATTGAAGACAAACAGTTAAATGCAAATAAAATTGCATATAACGCATACACAGCGATACATGGAAAATAATTATAGAAACTCGATACCGACAAGAAATAAAATATCCTATAGGCAAAAATATTAGTAGGTTTTGCTAAGATTGGTTCATGGACACGATTATTTATAAAATGTATGTTCGAAGTCTCTGCTTCACACGTTGTCCAACCTCCGTATTGCCTTGATTTTGTTAATCTTGGTAATCTCTTAGTAGACCTACTTTCATTTTTGTCCTTTCATTGATATTGAACTCTTTAGCTCAAGTCATACCAGACTAAGAGAATATTGATTGATTGATTGTTGGTTGCTTTACGCCGCATTAGCACAACAAGGCTATATCGCGGCGAGAGCTAATTCTAATATTTTTTACAATTTAAAGCATATTCTTAAAATCAGACAAAAGGTCCTTCAATAAACTAAAATTCTAGATTAAAGCAAATTGATTATTTACAAATAAAAATGAACATTAAGATAACGTGATAAAAATTTTAAATCGTTTTAAATATAATAACATTTTTATATTTTAGAATATATTCCAACTTCTTTTAAAAATGAAACAATATTTGTAAATGAAACATTATTAAACAAATCATACATATTATTGACATTGAAATGCTTCTTACGAATATCAGCAAAGTCAATACAATTGATTAAAACATGTTTAATAGTATACTTGCAGTTGCAAGGTATACATTGTGGTTCTACTTCATTTTTTAAAAGATATTCGTGTGTTATTCTAGTATGACCAATACGACATCTAGAAATAACACACTTATCTTTTCTGCACATAACATTATTGAAAGGTTTACCTAAATTAGGTTTAATTTCATGTAATTTATTATCATCTTTTTTACTCCATTCATTTTTCAATATATTAAAAACATATTCTCTAATATTAGATTTAAAATCGGTATATGGTATATCACAGTTAGATAAAGGGTCACCCAGGGCACTCTTCGCCTCAAGGTCTACAGCTGTGTTTCCAAGGATTCCAACATGACTCGGCACCCATAGAAATAATAATTCTTTAAGAAGAATTTTTAAATTCCTCATTACATATAAAATTTTGAGAACTGTTGGGTTTTCAATTTTAGTATTTTGTATAGCTTGAACTCGAGAAGATTTATTTTAAGACCTCGGCAATTCCATTGGATGATATTAGTCATGATTTGTTAATAGACGGGCGAATGCTATCGAGTTTGCCAGCATTCTTATTTCGCTCACCCTGAGATTGTAATCTTTCGGGTGGCGGAACACTTTCGATTTCCATTTCTGATTCGTCGTTAAGTGTTGAAAATCTGTTGTGTGAGGAGAGTCGTCGATCTCCAGGACCATGCGCAGCTTGTTTAACTCCGCCTCGACCCCTACCCCGCGACCTCGAATCAGAAGACTTCTGAGAGGATGTATTTGCTGGCTTCTTTGGGACATCCTTCTGTTCTGGAGAACGAAGAGGAGACGGGGCTTTAGAAGACTTTGTACTGGATGCAGAAGATAAACTAGTTTTATTAGATGCAGATGAAGGAGGACTATTGGAGATGGAAGAATCATCTATGTCACTGGGAAGATCCCAGACAGATTCACCGCCCCAACTGTCTGATTTAACTGTATCTTTTTTATTTGATTTCCTTTTTTTCATTTTTTTTAGATGATGACATTGAGCTCTGTAAGGAAGATTGAGTTGACTGAGTACTGGTTTTAGAAGGTGTTGGTTTTCTTGGAATTAATATTTTATCGTTAGGTTCTGTTTCAACAGGCAGCATTGTAAATGTCTCAGCATCAATTGGCCAGGTCATGCGAGTTTGTGTATGCTCGTGACTGAATGAGCGGACAACTTTGCTGGCGTACGATGGTCTGTTCGAAACAAGGAGATCATTCGAAACAGAAGCTATCTGTTTAGCTTCTGGGTAACTGATGTTTCTTTCTGTTTTAATTTTGATAATATTTTTTTCTTTAAGGTAAACAGGGCAGTCCCTAGATGATGAAAAATGGGATTCACCACAGTTTACGCATTTAGAAGATTCAGAGCTACATGTTGTTCCCTCGTGTCCTTCGTCAGAACACTTGAAGCATCTCTGCGTACCACGACATTGTTTGCTTCCATGACCAAACTTTTGACAAGTGAAGCATCGAATTGGGTTAGGGATAAACCTGTCAACTCTGATTCCGAAGCAACCTAAAGTAATAGATGGAGGAGGAGTTGGAGTTCTAAATGTCAAAAGATATGTATTTAATTTGATTATATTTCCATTCTTTTTTATTTGAAATCTAACAACATCAGTTACACCTTGGCTTGAAAGTTCCTCACAGATTTCTTCCACGGTAAGGTCACCAAGGTATTGACTTCTGTCTCGAATGATCCCCTTACAGCTGTTCAAACTGTTGTGAGGAGAGGCAGAAACAGGAAAGTTTGTAATTGTTGTCAGTGTAAGCAAATTTGTTGATTGACTTTTGTTGGAACATTCAACCAACAAATTGCCTGATCTCATTTTTGAAACTTTTTTTACAGTACCAGCAACGCTTTGAATTTGTTTGTGAATCACAAAGGGAGATATTTTAGAAATTGGTTTTTCATCTGTTCCTTTTATTACAATAAATCTGGGCCAACTGTCATCTTCCTGACAGGGCACTGAATCATCACATTTTCTTTTTTTATGTATTAAAGCTGATTTAGAGGGTTGGTTTTGTTGTGCCATAGGAAATGAGAAAGATTCACCATTCTTGTCATCCACCCACCTCGGAGTGCCTACAAGGGCGATGCTGTGTTTCCGTGGCGAGCCGGGGTCAAGTGCTAATGCTGAAAACGAGCTCCAAGTATAACATGTATAACGTAGCTGGTCCCCAAAATTAGCACCCAAGATCCACTGCGGAAAGCACCAGATGTTCCAAGAATAGTATACTCAAGCAGAGCGTATCCATCAAGCGAAATAGAAAGCGTACCACTTGATTGACCCATGAGCCATCGCCTTCTTCAGTTATCCGAAATATAAATAGCTTAATTTAAAACACATGTGTATATAATGAAAATTGTTACAAGAAAGCTTATTGTTGAGGATTAACTGAAGGGCTCGACATGACCAGCCGATTGATCGAACCGGGTCCATCCGACCTCCCGTTTAGATGATATTCGAGCCAAAGCAGCTTATTGAACTATAGTCTCGTCCGTCCGGGTATTTTCTGACCGTAGGGAGTCTGGCTACAGCCCTCATCCGCAAGGATCTCGTCAACCACCGACACGGGTAGCAACCCACGGCCAACGGGTTGGAGAGCCTATTTTATTCAAAACATCGGGCAACTCGTACGATGTTCGGATCACTTTAGTCTGGTCTCTACGACTAAGAGAATACAAATTCTTCTTATGCTGAAACTGCCAGCTTAATAATTACATTAATAGAACATGAATGATCTAGAATATTCTACATTAAGAATAATGGAAAAGTACTGTTTGAAAATCATATACTGGATAACCAATACAGAGTCAAGAAATTTGGATTTGAAAAGAATACATTATTTTGCTTCAAATCATATTAGAATAATAACTGCCCGATTTATTACACGAGTCAAAACATACACGTGCACGCCACGGTTCTCTACAACTATAAAAACGTATCAAATGTATTTTCACTGAAGGGTGCAACCTTAATGGGAATATGTGAAACCTTATAGGAAATGTCCATTGTTCTAAAACAATGAAACGGAAACCTTTGATTTACCAAGACAACGCTGAGACATTCGCTCATCTTGACCACTATCTTTGCTGATACCAAACGGACATAACTAAACTACCCATTAAGAAGCAAGTTAAGGACTATAACAAGTTTTTAGTTAATATATTCTCTAACTACATGAATAGACAAATAATTTGAATATGGGAATCTCGTCATATACTTGATGACGTATATCGGGTCAACATATGATGCTAATGCATAAGCCAATCGAAACCAGGTTTGGTCTTTCTACGAATGACGCCAATTTTCTCTCAACCAATCACGATACAACACATTACCACATGTTTCTTATCACCTCTAGTTTGTTATAGTGCCTAACAGATTGCAGATAGACAAGGTTACTGGTTTTAGACAATCTCTGAGAGGATTTTTTTTCGCAATTAGGAAAAAATACCTCTAAAAAAGGAGACTGATACTTGAAGATATCATCTCTGAGAAGGCTTTTTTCGCAATTAGAAAAAAACTTCTAAAAATTAAAAGGAGATTGATTCACAATCATAATATACTGAATAGACATACCGATAGATATCATCTCTGAGAAGGCTTTTTTCGCAATTAGAAAAAAACTTCTAAAAATTAAAAGGAGATTGATTCACAATCATAATATACTGAATAGACATACCGATAGATATCATCTAGGAGAAGGCTTTTTTCGTAATTGGAAAAAAAACTTCTAAAAAAGGAGATTGTTTTATATTTTAAAGAAATTCACTATAGATGAGAGATTATCAGCAACTCAATATCAATCTGGATCTCATCTTCACAAACATATCAATTTAAACCTATTCGTATGAACACAGACAGAGTCAGCAAACGCACGCCATTACACATATAAAATAAATTGTACAGGATAGACTTAACCTTCAAGAACGTCTAATAGAAAGAATAGATCGTTCAAACAATTGGGAAGACGAATAAGAAAACATTGGCAGTTGATTGAAAATGACACAATTGCTAGAGATCTATTTCCCAAACCGCATATAATTGCTTATCGGAAGCACAAGAACGTGAAGGAGTACTTGACCTCCGCAAAATTATAACCACTGTAAATAATAAAAGTATAATTAAATAAGAAAGGACATTAAAATAATCAGGTTTTTACAGATTCACCAGGTGTAGTGCCCCAAAATGTAACTGCATTTGATACGTTACACGATAGAAACATATTGATAACAATTAAAAAAGTAATTAAAATCAAATGTTATAGTAAATAAAAATAAATTAGGCCAGGGCACCTGACGAGGATGAACGGCCTTGGTCGAACTTGACCTAACTGATATCCGAAACACCAGGTGTAATATCATCAAATTAAAGAAATTCATAGACGACCAGTTGATTACCACAGATCATTTACGTTGGGAAAATCCTTTCAAATAAATAGATGTGTAAAAGTTTATAATTAACCACAGAACAATCTACCGAGAAAAGGTCAAATCAGGTTTTAACAGTTAAAGATAATATATATATAATTAAAGTAAATATATATAAGCGAAACATGCTATATATATGAATCACCAAATCATGCATAAACAGAACAATAACAGAATAAAACTGTAATTGAAGACAAACATTTAAATGCATATAAAATTGCATATAAAGTATACACAGCGATACATGGAAAATCATTATAGAAACTCGATACAGACAAGAAATAAAATCTTCTATAGACAATGGTATTAGTACGTTTTGCTGGGATTGGTTCATGGACACGACTATTTATAAAATATATATAAGCGAATCATGCTATATATATGAATCACCAAATCATGCATTAACAAAGCAATAACAGAATAAACCTGTAATTGAAGACAAACAGTTAAATGCAAATAAAATTGCATATAACGCATACACAGCGATACATGGAAAATAATTATAGAAACTCGATACGGACAAGAAATAAAATATCCTATAGGCAAAAATATTAGTAGGTTTTGCTAAGATTGGTTCATGGACACGATTATTTATAAAAAGATTTTAAAAAAGTTAAAAAACAAAAAGAAAAAATTAAATTAAACTTTAAATCAAAAAATGGTGAAAATTATAATAAACTCTTTTCTCTTGAAGAACTTAAAATATCTCTGTCAAAAGCCCATGATACAGCTTGTGGGCCTGATAATATTCACTACCAACTGTTAAAACACTTGCCAGATTCCTCGCTGGAAGCTCTTTTGCAGCTTATGAAAACATCTGGGAATCTGGTGATTTACCATCAATCTGGAAGCTTGCAACCGTCGTGCCTATTCCAAAACCAAGTAAAGATCACACGGATCCTATTAATTATCGACCAATTGCTCTTACCAGTTGTGTCTGTAAAACACTAGAATGGATGGTCAATGATCGCCTTGTTTGGTTCCTGGAATCCAATGGGCTTTTAGCCAATATCCAGTGTGGATTCCGCCAAGGTCGCAGTACTCTTGACCATCTTGTTCGATTCGAATCATTTGTCCGTAATGGTTTTGCGAAAAATGAACATGTAGTGTCGGTCTTTTTCGATCTAGAAAAAGCCTATGATACTGCATGGAAGTATGGTATTTTAAAAGATCTCTTTGATATGGGGTTGAAAGGCAATATGCCAAATTTTATTTCGAATTTTCTATCTAACAGACAATTTAATGTTAGAGTAAATTCAACCATGTCTGATCTGTATGATCAAGAGATGGGTGTCCCTCAGGGCAGTATTGTATCTGTTACATTATTTAGTCTTAAAATCAACAGCCTTGTTGAAGTTTTAAAAAGTAATATTGAAGGTTCATTGTATGTTGATGACTTTTTAATATGTTATAGAGGCAAAAATATGAATAACATAGAAAGACAATTACAGTTATGTCTTGGAAGAATTGAAAAATTGGCCTCGGAAAATGGGTTTAAATTTTCCACTTCAAAAACGGTCGGGATGCATTTTTGTAACAAAAGGAAATTGCATCTTGATCTAGAACTCACTTTGTACGGCAACCCAATTAAAATGGTTGATGAAACCAAATTTCTTGGGTTAATTTTCGATAAAAAGTTAACCTTTCTACCCCATATCAAAATGTTAAAATCGAAATGTTTAAAAGCATTAGATATTTTAAAAGTTGTCGGAAGCACCGACTGGGGTGCTGATCGCAACATTTTACTTAATTTATATAGATCTCTAGTTAGATCTAAACTAGATTATGGCTCTATAGTGTATGGCTCTGCAAGGAAGTCCTACATACAGATTCTCGATGCTGTGCATCATCAGGGTTTGCGTCTCTGTCTTGGCGCATTTAAAACCTCACCAGTTGAGAGTCTGTATGTAGAGGCTGATGAGCACTCACTCTTTAACAGACGTTTGAAGCTTGGACTTCAATATGCTGTCAAACTAAAAGCCTACTCAGATAATCCTGCCTACAGCTGTGTTTTTAATCCAATTTATGAAGATATTTTTGCAAAACATGAAAATAAAATTCCTCCGTTAGGTATACGTTTAAAACCACATTTAGCTTCTTTTGATTTAAAATCTGTTGCTCAAGTTGAAACTTGCAAATGTCCTCCATGGGAACTTCCCAAACCAAAAATGATATTTGATCTCAGTGAACACAATAAAAATAAAACAAATCCTCTTTTAATTCAGCAACACTATGCTGAAATCAAAGCCAATTATTCAGATTTTTCAACTGTCTATACTGATGGATCAAAAGATGGTGACAGAGTTGCATCTGCTGCTGTCTTCAGGGACAGAGCTGCAACTCTCCGTTTGCCGTCTGATGCATCGATCTTTACTGCTGAAGCAGAAGCAATAATTTTGGCTTTGAAATTTATTGCTTCTTCAGATAAATCCAAATTTATTATATGTTCTGATTCACTTTCATGCTTACAAGCTATACAAAATACTAAAATTAAAAACCCAGTAATTCTCAAAATTTTATATGTAATGAGGAATTTAAAAATTCTTCGTAAAGAAACATTATTTCTATGGGTGCCGAGTCATGTTGGAATTCTTGGAAACACAGCTGTAGACCTTGAGGCAAAGAATGCCCTGGGTGACCCTTTATCTAACTGTGATATACCATATACCGATTTTAAATCTAATATTAGAGAATATGTTTTTAATATATTGAAAAATTAATGGAGTAAAAAAGATGATAATAAATTACATGAAATTAAACCTAATTTAGGTAAACCTTTCAATAATGTTATGTGCAGAAAAGATCAGTGTGTTATTTCTAGATGTTGTATTGGTCATACTAGAATAACACACGAATATCTTTTAAAAAATGAAGTAGAACCACAATGTATACCTTGTAACTGCAAGTATACTATAAAACATGTTTTAATCAATTGTATTGACTTTGCTGATATTCGTAAGAAGCATTTCAATGTTAATAATATGTATGATTTATTTAATAATGTTCCATTTACAAATATTGTTTCATTCTTAAAAGAAGTTGGAATATATTCTAAAATATAAAAATGTTATTATATTTAAAACGATTTTAAATTTTATCACGTTATCTTAATGTTCATTTTTATTTGTAAATAATCAATTTGCTTTAATCTAGAATTTTAGTTTATTGAAGGGCCTTTTGTCTGATTTTAAGAATATGCTTTAAATTGTAAAAAATATTCGAATTAGCTCTCGCCGCGATATAGCCTTGTTGTGCTAATGCGGCGTAAAGCAACCAACAATCAATCAATCAATATATTCAGGGGGACTTGAATTCTTTTGACAGCTTCCGAAATACTATTTTTAAACCTTTTTTAGCTGGACCAAATATCACTACTTTACTTTAAAATTTATGACCCAATTTTTTTGACCATGTAGTTTCATCCCCCTACTTGTTATTTGAGGCATAAAACATGAAGAAATAAATTTGGAAAGGGTATACAAAAATACACTGTCCACACTAGGAGCTATTATATATACATATATGCAATTTATTCAAGCATAGACATTGCACTATAAATAATAAAATCATCAGACTGATATCAGGAAACACACATTTCACTATAAATAATAACATCATCAGACTGATATAAGGAAACACATATTGCTCTATAAATGTTAACATCCACAGAATAAATTTAAGGAAACACACATTGCTCTATAATTATAGGTTTCATAACGAGTGAGAATTGGATATCGCTTTATATCAAATAAATATCGAGTTAATTAATTTCAATATAATAATAAACGAGCCTTTGGCGAGGTTATTATTACTATTTAAATTAAATAACGAGAGTTGATATCAAGCGATATCCAATTCTCACAAGTTGTAAAACCTATTTCTCTTATGGTCAACATTTTATTTGTGTTGAATTAAAAATCCCGCGAATCGTTGATCTAGTCAGTATAACTTTATGACGTCATATGTCCTGTTCCGATGTCAAACTTTAACATCCGACATTTTAAAACTTTTGTACGTTTCAGTATGCAATAAAATTTGACAAAATGAAGATTGTCAGTTGGAAAGTGTGAGTGTTTTGTAAATTATTGAAGAAATCACATATGTCCGTTTC
Organism: Mytilus californianus; assembly: GCF_021869535.1. Classification (NCBI taxonomy): domain Eukaryota; kingdom Metazoa; phylum Mollusca; class Bivalvia; order Mytilida; family Mytilidae; genus Mytilus; species Mytilus californianus. The sequence continues at coordinate 131,991 of NW_026262747.1, forward strand.
CACGGACGAAATGTACATCGTCTCAACCTTTGAAAGTTATCAATGACCTAACGAATAGCCAATGGAAATGTCGTAATATTGTCTCGTGATGCTGAATGAGCCAATCAAATTAACGCATATTTTCATATCACTTTTTCGTATCACACTCCGTGCAGTGTGATACGAGAAATATCTCTTCATGCAAGAAATAGATAACAAGCCACAACCATAAGAGAAATAATAACATCAACAGACTGATATAAGGAAACACACATTGCACTATTTTCCATTTAACAATACAAACAGTGACGCAAAACAGTAAGTACAACAAGATACTTAAACAAATGATAACAACTGTTTTATTTACACTATGGTCTGGGCTGAAACTAAAATCTTCGGTGATCAATTTGGAATTGTCTTTTCTCTTTCTTTTGCTCTGCCTGAAAGAATTTACTGTAGATACGTTCGTTCAAATGGGAAAATATCAGGCAAAACTATGGCTTTTGTTTGTCCTACGAGGATGGTGAAAACTATGATGAAGAGGTCAGCCCATCTTTGGCTAAAGTTTTTGATAGTATCCTTAGTCGGCTTAATCGTAAATCAATCTTTTAGGAAGTCAAAATTTTTTTTTTCCGTTTTGCATTTAATACGGTGAGCACTGGGAAGTGATCTGAACCTAGTTTATCGACTAACCATTGGCTAGCGAGGCGGAGACCAACGTTAGATGTATATGTGTTCGGTCAACTGAGGCGATTTGATATGTACCTGAATCGTCATGTTTATTTGGTTAATTATGTTACTATTGTTATGTGTAGTGTAGTGTTAGACAGGTTCTACAATTTAAATCGCCAACTAGCACAATATTTTCTGTTAGATTCATTCAACAGAGGGAGAGGCAATCGAAGAGTAAATCTCTATAAAAATTGACAATAGGTGGGGGGTCCTGGATTGGTCCATGGTGCTTCCTTTGCTGCATGGTTTGTTTTTCTCTTCTCTTCTTCCTTTCTCCTTTACTTTCTCTTTCTCCTCTTTTTTTTTTGAAATATAATTTTATTGCAAAACTACAAAAATATACTGACTAATACAACTATATAATTATCTTCAATTGGGTTTGGGGTATATCATATTTTGGTGCTTATAACGTAGCCAGGTTAATGTCCCTACCTTCAATTATCTGCTTTTTGATTGAGGGTGCGACACAATCCCCTTTGGTAAATCTTCAGCATAGTAAACTTTTCCTGTCGATGTGGCAGCAGTAGCTGAGTCTGTTTGCTGATAATTGGAACATCTAATGGCGGTTTTTGTTGTATGCGTGGTTGCTTCCTTTTCGGTTACATTTTCTGAGTTTGATTGATTTAACATCAGTTTATCAATGTTGGAGAGCTGATGTAAAAGCTGCGGCAGATACCCTAAAGAATACCTCATTGTTTACATTGTCCTGATAAGCCGAAAGGTTATCAGGCGTATGAATACGCGTATCAGTTACAACAAGTAACATGGACGAGTAAATAATTCTACTTCTGTATCAGCCGCATTTGTAAGGTTTTTCGACTCATTAACAGGTAGAGGTACGGGAGCCTGATTTGATGTATTAGGACTTGTAAAAGATGTATTTGTTTTTGTTTATTAGCCAAATACAATAGACGCAGCTTCTCTACCTTCCACGTAGAATTGACCCCGATACCCATCTTTTTTTAGTTTGCTAGATATGTTTCTTTTGGCCAATTTCTAATGTTTGCACTGTTTTGCCGACGTGGCCGTTTTCTACCACTCATATTGTTCTAGCTAATGTACTCACGTACGAAGGATAGATATGTGTATACATTTATTCTCTGTAACACATTAAAATTCAACTATCTCGGGTTTCGAAAGTTCATCAATAGTTCATGAAATGTGTGTGTAAAACTGTTTGAATCAAATGTAAACTACACATTAATGTCAAGATAAAACCTGATTGATAAGAAATGTCAATTTTAAATCGAATTTAATCAGAACTCGCTTGGTTGTAGATAAATTAGTCGATTAATTGTTAATAATATTAACAGCAAAGAATGGCGATGCTTGCAACGTAAACAATGTGAATTTAAAAATAGTTATCACGTGTTAAAATAATTAAGTGTAGATAAAAAGCAACGGGGAACGGAAAGGGGTAAAGTGTCTTCTGTATAAACCTGTATTATATACATAATTCTCATGTATGAAAACCGTTGATAAGAATCTGTCTAGATGGAATACAAATAGTATTTCTATTTGATTTAGTATATTACAATGTAGAAGTAATAGTTTCATGTTAGATGTTTTTTATTAGTATATATAAAAAAAACTGTAATAGTATTGGTGTTGGTGAAGTTGCAACGCTGATTTTAATGAAAATGTGGATTTCTTTTGATAAATATATATTGAAACTGCCAGTGTTTGTCGTACCATATGATGAACAAAAGAAGTGCAGTATTTCATTGTAAGTTTTGGTTACTGTAAAAAAAATTTGTTACATGGAACAATCTCTTTTAACTGAAAGTCATCAAATATTATTATACTAGTTGTAATGTACTTATTCAGATTGTTATCAATAATATGAAAGTCTTCATTGCAAAAGTGAAATTTCGGATTACATGGCTAACAATTTCTTGAGATTTTAATTTTGTTCTTGTTGTCATGTTGAATGATGAAAGATTCAACGTCTAAAATGACATCTTCCAGAAGATGAGGATCTTCGAATAGTGACCCTTGGTTTTGACATTTGAGGAAGTCCTGTAGTTCTGTTTCATCCAGTGTGTATGTGGTGTTGTTTCTGGTCTTTAAAAGTGCAGTTGTAGATGTGATAAGGTTCGACACCTTTTGATTCATGTTACAGTGAGGGAATCTCATTGTTTGATATGGGGTGTCAAAATTTATGTTTTTCAAACAGTTCATATTTGAGCACTTCTTTGCTTGTGACACTGCTCTTTGTGAAAGTTCGTATTCAATGTTGTGATTATCGAGTAATGTTGACTCTTCTATTACGTCTCCGAGTAACTCTATATCGCAAGGAAACAATCTGTTTTTTCTTTCATCCATCTTCAGTTTTGTCAACTACCATGAAGTACTGTGCTAATATTGAAAAAAATGACAACTGGAACTACAACCCATTTGCAAATTTTAATCGTAATAGTATATCCCATCCCACATGAAACAAAACAGGTTATATTGTGATTATTTTATGTTTATGATTTTAAATGCACTGGAAATGTCAGTTTGTGCACAAAAACTTTATCTTCCTACGATCATAATCAGTTCCATTGCTTCTTGAATGGAAACATACTGTACGCTTCATTTGTCTTGTTGTATGCTGTCATTGATTGATGACCCTTCAGGGAAAGATAAGTGGTGTATCATTCTATATGTCACAGGCAGTTTCTTTTCGGATAGGCCAAGAAGGGATAAATGCATTTTTCAAAGGTTTTGAAAGGGCCAAAAAATCTTTTTGCACTAATTTTATTTTGAATTTTCGTCTTGCCGTATCTGGTTAAGTCTTTGCTGATAACAGGTTATCAACTGTATTATGTAGCAGTTCAGTGTTTCGGTTGTTTCGTTTTGTTTCCTCTTACAGTTGATGTGTTTCCCTCAGTTTTGGTTAGTGACCCGGATTTGTTTTAGTTAAATAGATTTAGGACTATTGAACAATGGTATACTACTATTGCCTTTACTGCCTAAAAACAGAACCTTTGAATCCCACGTCAAACCAATAATTGAACCCTTAACTAAATATATATACATTTTAATATTATATCCTTTTAACCAATATGAATACCTGTCGATCTTGAATGGTGAATGGCATTAAAATTACAGTTTACTTCATTTTCCCGTGGGGACAGCTTTTTTCTGTCCTTGAGGAAGAGTCATCGTCTCTTGCTAGATAGGGGGGGATTCTGTTTTCGACTCGAAAGGGCTGGTTGTTCCCGCATTGTATCTTTTTAAAGTTTTTACTGGTTTGTGTTTCCAAGTTATTCAGGTTTCTTTTTCCTCACAATCTCTACGTTATTATAGAAACATACATGTACACATTTTAATGATATGCATTTGAAAAATTGTAAGTGTAGATCTTTTTTTAATTGCGTTATATACGGACAAAGGTAACAATCCTTGTAATAGTTATATTTATTAAAGGGGTATTATTATATTCCTAATGATTATTAACACTTTTTTTCTCAAATAGCAACATGTACATATCAATGAATGGAACACATGATTACTGTTAACCTACAAGGAGATGATCTGTAATGTCAATCTGAATAAAGATTGATTGATTGATTGATTGTTGTTTGCTTTACGCCGCATTAGCACAGAAAGGCTATATCGCGGCGAGAGCTAATTCGAATATTATAACAATTTAAGGTATATTTTTAAAATCAGACAAAAGGTCTTTCAATAAACTAAAATTCTAGACTAAAGCAAATTGATTATTTACAAATAAAAATCAACACTAAGATAACGTGATAAAAATTAAAATCGTTTTAAATATAACAACATTTTCATATTTTATAATATATTCCAATTTCTTTTAAGAATGAAACAATATTTGTAAATGGAATATTATTAAATAAATCATACATATTATTGACATTGAAATGCTTCTTTCGAATATCAGCAAAGTCAATACAGTTGATTAAAACATGTTTAATAGTATACTTGCAGTTACAAGGTATACATTGTGGTTCTATTTCATTTTTTAAAAGATATTCGTGTGTTATTCTAGTATGACCAATACGACATCTAGAAATAACACACTGATCTTTTCTGCACATAAAATTATTGAAAGGTTTACATAAATTAGGTTTAATTTCATGTAATTTATTACCATCTTTTTTACTCCATTCATTTTTCAATATATTAAAAACATATTCTCTAATATTAGATTTAAAATCGGTATATGGTATATCACAGTTAGATAAAGGGTCACCCAGGGCATTCTTTGCCTCAAGGTCTACAGCTGTGTTTCCAAGGATTCCAACATGACTCGGCACCCATAGAAATAATATTTCTTTAAGAAGAATTTTTAAATTCCTCATTACATATAAAATTTTGAGAATTGTTGGGTTTTTAATTTTAGTATTTTGTATAGCTTGTAAGCATGAAAGTGAATCAGAACATATAATAAATTTGGATTTATCTGAAGAAGCAATAAATTTCAAAGCCAAAATTATTGCTTCTGCTTCAGCAGTAAAGATCGATGCATCAGATGGCAAACGGAGAGTTGCAGCTCTGTCCCTGAACACAGCAGCAGATGCAACTCTGTCACCATCTTTTGATCCATCAGTATAGACAGTTGAAAAATCTGAATAATTGGCTTTGATTTCAGCATAGTGTTGCTGAATTAAAAGAGGATTTGTTTTATTTTTATTGTGTTCACGGAGATCAAATATCATTTTTGGTTTGGGAAGTTCCCATGGAGGACATTTGCAAGTTTCAACTTGAGCAACAGATTTTAAATCAAAAGAAGCTAAATGTGGTTTTAAACATATACCTAACGGAGGAATTTTATTTTCATGTTTTGCAAAAATATCTTCATAAATTGGATTAAAAACACAGCTGTAGGCCGGATTATCTGAGTAGGCTTTTAGTTTGACAGCATATTGAAGTCCAAGCTTCAAACGTCTGTCAGAGAGTGAGTGCTCATCAGCCTCTACATACAGACTCTCAACTGGTGAGGTTTTAAATGCGCCAAGACAGAGACGCAAACCCTGATGATGCACAGCATCGAGAATCTGTATGTAGGACTTCCTTGCAGAGCCATACACTATAGAGCCATAATCTAGTTTAGATCTAACTAGAGATCTATATAAATTAAGTAAAATGTTGCGATCAGCACCCCAGTCGGTGCTGCCGACAACTTTTAAAATATCTAATGCTTTTAAACATTTCGATTTTAACATTTTGATATGGGGTAGAAAGGTTAACTTTTTATCGAAAATTAACCCAAGAAATTTGGTTTCATCAACCATTTTAATTGGGTTGCCGTACAAAGTGAGTTCTGGATCAAGATGCAATTTCCTTTTGTTACAAAAATGCATCCCGACCGTTTTTGAAATGGAAAATTTAAACCCATTTTCCGAGGCCCATTTTTCAATTCTTCCAAGACATAACTGTAATTGTCTTTCTATGTTATTCATATTTTTGCCTCTATAACATATTAAAAAGTCATCAACATACAATGAACCTTCAATATTACTTTTTAAAACTTCAACAAGGCTGTTGATTTTAAGACTAAATAATGTAACAGATAAAATACTGCCCTGAGGGACACCCATCTCTTGATCATACAGATCAGACATGGTTGAATTTACTCTAACATTAAATTGTCTGTTAGATAAAAAATTCGAAATAAAATTTGGCATATTGCCTTTCAACCCCATATCAAACAGATCTTTTAAAATACCATACTTCCATGTAGTATCATAGGCTTTTTCTAGATCGAAAAAGACCGACACTACATGTTCATTTTTCGCAAAACCATTACGGACAAATGATTCGAATCGAACAAGATGGTCAAGAGTACTGCGACCTTGGCGGAATCCACACTGGATATTGGCTAAAAGCCCATTGGATTCCAGGAACCAAACAAGGCGATCATTAACCATCCGTTCTAGTGTTTTACAGACACAACTGGTAAGAGCAATTGGCCGATAATTAATAGGATCCGTGTGATCTTTACTTGGTTTTGGAATAGGCACGACGGTTGCAAGCTTCCAGATTGATGGTAAATCACCAGATTCCCAGATGTTATTCATAAGCTGCAAAAGAGCTTCCAGCGAGGAATCTGGCAAGTGTTTTAACAGTTGGTAGTGAATATTATCAGGCCCACAAGCTGTATCATGGGCTTTTGATAGAGATGTTTTAAGTTCTTCAAGAGAAAAGAGTTTATTATAATTTTCACCATTTTTTGATTTAAAGTTTAATTTAATTTTTTCTTTTTGTTTTTTAACTTTTTTAAAATCTTCCCTGTAGTTGTTAGAAGAAGAAGATTTCGCAAAAGTTTCACCAAGCTTGTTGGCAATATCCTTTTCAGATGTTAATAAATCATTGCCATTTTTTAAATGTTTAACTGTGGCTTTAGAATTTTTACCTTTTATCTTTTGTATCATGTTCCATACTTTTGTCATCGGAGTGCAAGATGTTATCTCCGAGACAAATTTCTTCCAAGACGTTCGTCGTGCTTGCCTGCAAGTCCGCCGTGCCTTAGCGCGAAAAACACGGAAATTACTCAAGTTTTCTGTCGTTGGTTGTTGGTTGAACCGTCTTTCAGATTTTTTACGGTCACCTATTGCTTGATCACAAGCATCATCAAACCATGGTTTGCTGGGATGTTTCGGATTTGCCGAGGTCTTAGGAATAGTTCTGTCAGCAATTGACGTTAAAACTGGATTAAAAGTTAAAATTGGATCTTGTACAGTCTCAAACATCTTTGACTGAAGTTCCGCTTGACAGAGATTCTCAAACAAGGACCAATCCGCCTTGTCAAGTTTCAAACGTGGTACTCTCTGTTGGGCAGAAGTAAAAAGATGTTCAAGTACTATTGGAAAGTGATCACTTCCACATAGATCATCATGAACACGCCATGAATAATCCAGAAGAAGAGAGGGATCGCAAATAGTGATATCAATAGCAGAATAAGACCCGTTTCCAGGATGAAGATAAGTATTAGATCCATTATTAAAAATGCATAATCCTTCTTGAGAGACAAAGTCCTCAATGATCTTACCTTTGATATTATGAGACTTGCTTCCCCACAAGGGGTTGTGTGCATTGAAGTCGCCCATAAGTATAAATGGTGAGGGTAATTGATCAGTGAGGTTTTTGAGTTTAGCTTTATCTATAATTGAATTGGGTGGAATATATATAGAACATAATGTAATTGTTTTATCTAATGATAAACGAATTGCAACTGCCTGCAGATCCGTGGTGAGTTGGACTGTGCTATGAATGACGTTGTCCTTCACAAAAATGGATGATCCGCCTGCAGCACGTTCATCTACCTTAGAAAATGTGCTATACATGTTGTATCCTTTTAAAGATACATTGTCACTTTCTTTTAAATGAGTTTCTTGAAGACAAAATGCAGTAGGTAAAAATGACTGAACTAGAAGCGTTAACTTTTTACGATTTATTTTAAGACCTCGGCAATTCCATTGGATGATATTAGTCATGATTTGTTAATAGACGGGCGAATGCTATCGAGTTTGCCAGCATTCTTATTTCGCTCACCCTGAGATTGTAAACTTTCAGGTGGCGGAACACTTTCGATTTCCATTTCTGATTCGTCGTTAAGTGTTGAAAATCTGTTGTGTGAGGAGAGTCGTCGATCTCCAGGACCATGCGCAGCTGGTTTTACTCCGCCTCGACCCCTACCCCGCGACCGCGAATCAGAAGACTTCTGAGAGGATGTATTTGCTGGCTTCTTTGGGACATCCTTCTGTTCTGGAGAACGAAGAGGAGACGGGGCTTTAGAAGACTTTGTACTAGATGCAGAAGATAAACTAGTTTTATTAGATGCAGATGAAGGAGGACTATTGGAGATGGAAGAATCATCTATGTCACTGGGAAGATCCCAGACAGATTCACCGCCCCAACTGTCTGATTTAACTGTATCTTTTTTATTTGATTTCTTTTTTTCATTATTTTTAGATGATGACATTGAGCTCTGTAAGGAAGATTGAGTTGACTGAGTACTGGTTTTAGAAGGTGTTGGTTTTCTTGGAACTAATATTTTATCGTTAGGTTCTGTTTCAACAGGCAGCATTGTAAATGTCTCAGCATCAATTGGCCAGGTCATGCGAGTTTGTGTATGCTCGTGACTGAATGAGCGGACAACTTTGCTGGCGTACGATGGTCTGTTCGAAACAAGGAGATCATTCGAAACAGAAGCTATCTGTTTAGCTTCTGGGTAACTGATGTTTCTTTCTGTTTTAATTTTGATAATATTTTTTTCTTTAAGGTAAACAGGGCAGTCCCTAGATGATGAAAAATGGGATTCACCACAGTTTACGCATTTAGAAGATTCAGAGCTACAGGTTGTTCCCTCGTGTCCTTCGTCAGAACACTTGAAGCATCTCTGCGTACCACGACATTGTTTGCTTCCATGACCAAACTTTTGACAAGTGAAGCATCGAATTGGGTTAGGGATAAACCTGTCAACTCTGATTCCGAAGCAACCTAAAGTAATAGATGGTGGAGGAGTTGGAGTTCTAAATGTCAAAAGATATGTATTTAATTTGATTATATTTCCATTCTTTTTTATTTGAAATCTAACAACATCAGTTACACCTTGGCTTGAAAGTTCCTCACAGATTTCTTCGACGGTAAGGTCACCAAGGTATTGACTTCTGTCTCGAATGATCCCCTTACAGCTGTTCAAACTGTTGTGAGGAGAGGCAGAAACAGGAAAGTTTGTAATTGTTGTCAGTGTAAGCAAATTTGTTGACTGACTTTTGTTGGAACATTCAACCAACAAATTGCCTGATCTCATTTTTGAAACTTTTTTTACAGTACCAGCAACGCTTTGAATTTGTTTGTGAATCACAAAGGGAGATATTTTGGAAATTGGTTTTTCATCTGTTCCTTTTATTACAATAAATCTGGGCCAACTGTCATCTTCCTGACAGGGCACTGAATCATCACATTTTCTTTTTTTATGTATTAAAGCTGATTTAGAGGGTTGGTTTTGTTGTGCCATAGGAAATGAGAAAGATTCACCATTCTTGTCATCCACCCACCTCGGAGTGCCTACAAGGGCGATGCTGTGTTTCCGTGGCGAGCCGGGGTCAAGTGCTAATGCTGAAAACGAGCTCCAAGTATAACATGTATAACGTAGCTGGTCCCCAAAATTAGCACCCAAGATCCACTGCGGAAAGCACCAGATGTTCCAAGAATAGTATACTCAAGCAGAGCGTATCCATCAAGCGAAATAGAAAGCGTACCACTTGATTGACCCATGAGCCATCGCCTTCTTCAGTTATCCGAAATATAAATAGCTTAATTTAAAACACATGTGTATATAATGAAAATTGTTACAAGAAAGCTTATTGTTGAGGATTAACTGAAGGGCTCGACATGACCAGCCGATTGATCGAACCGGGTCCATCCGACCTCCCGTTTAGATGATATTGGAGCCAAAGCAGCTTATTGAACTATAGTCTCGTCCGTCCGGGTATTTTTCTGACCGTAAGAAGTCTGGCTACAGCCCTCATCCGCAAGGATCTCGTCAACCACCGACACGGGTAGCAACCCACGGCCAACGGGTTGGAAAGCCTATTTTATTTAAAACATCGGGCAACTCATACGATGTTCGGATCACTTTAGTCTGGTCTCTACCCTTCGACCTGTCCAGCATGGGTAACCCTACCAGGAGACGAAGCTCCAACTGGCATAGCTCTTGGGGTCACTGAGACACGCAAGCCCCCCGACCACGGCAAGGATAGCGACCCACCGGGGGGAATTGTATTAGATGTTAAAAATAAAAAAATTGACCACTTGTAAAAAATAATTATATTAGATGTAACCTATAATAAGTTTCTTTTTCTAGATAATTTTATTATATGTGATCTTAAATCAGTCACTTTTTCTAGATAATTGTATAAGATGTGACATTAAATCGGTCAGTTATCTACATTATTTTATTAGATGTAACCATAAATCGGCACCTTTCTGAACTGATAATTATGCTTTAAATTTGGACATTTTTTATAGATAATGGTATTAGTTGTAACCTTTAGCCGGTCACTTCTTAAATGTTAATTTTATTATATTGTACAATAAATTAGACTACTTTTTATAGATAATTGTACAAGATGTAACCTGTAAGCAATCACTATTTAAGATGATTGTATGACATGCAACCTGAAATCGGTCACATTCTTTTAAGATCATTTCACAGTTAATTCGACTCTTATATCTAGATAATTGTATTAGATTTAACTTTGAATCAGTCACTTTTGAAAGATAATTGTATTAGATGTGACCTTAAATCTGTCACTTTTTCTAGATAATTTCATAAGATGTAACCTTAAATCAGCCACTTTTTGTATTCATAACTTTACTACATTTTACATTAAATTCGAACATTTTAATAGATGATAGGATTAAATGTAACCTTTAATCGGTCACATGTGACCTAAAATCGGCCACTTTCTTTATTAATCATTTTACATTAAATTTAACTACATTTTATAGATAATTGTATTAGATGTAACCTTAAATCGGCCAATTTCTGTATTGATAAATTTACTACATTGTACATTAAATTCGAAGATTTTTATAGATAATTGTATATGATGTAACCTTGTATCCAATAATTCTTAATTTTTAATTTTTATCACATTTTACAATATATTCGACTACTTTTATAGATAATTGTATTAGATGTTAAAAATAAAAATTCTGACCACTTGTAAAAAATAATTGTATTAGATGTAACCTTAAATCGGTCGCATTTCTATATAATTTTAGGAAATGTCATCTTTAATCAGCCACTTCCTTTATTGATAATTGTACTATATTTTACAATAAATATGACAACTTTTAATAATCATAGGTATTAGATGTAAACTTTAATCAATCAATTTTTCTTAATAATTGTATTACATGCGACCTAAAATCGGCAACATTCTTTATTGATCATTTTACACTAAATTTGACTACTTTTTGAAGATATTTGCATTAGATGAAACCTGTAAGCAGTCACTTTTTCTAGATAATTGTATAACGTGTAACCTGAAATCGGCCACTTTCTTTATTGATCATTTTATAATAAATTCGATTCTTATTTTGAGATATTTGTATTAGATGTAACCTTAAACAGTCACTTTTGAAAGATAATTGTATAACATGTAACCCTAAATCAGTCTCTTTTTCTAGATAATTCTATAAGATGTCGCCTTAAATCGGCAACTTTCTTTAATGATAATTTTACTACATTTTAAATTAAATTCGAACATTTTTTGAGATAATTGTATTAGATGTAACTTTAAATTGTTCACTTCTTAACTGTAAATTTTATTATTTTTTACAATAAATTCGACTACTTTTTCTAGATAATTGTATTAGATGTTAAAAATAGAAATTCTGACCACTTGTAAAAAATAATTATATTAGATGTAACCTATAATATGTTTCTTTTTCTAGATAATTTTATTATATGTGACCTTAAATCAGTCACTTTTTCTAGATAATTGTATAAGATGTGACATTAAATCGGTCATTTATCTACATTATTTTATTAGATGTAACCATAAATAGGCACCTTTCTGAACTGATAATTATACTTTAAATTTGGACATTTTTTTTAAAGATAATGGTATTAGTTGTAATCTTAAGCCGGTCACTTCTTAAATGTTAATTTTATTATATTATACAATAAATTAGACAACTTTTTATAGATAATTGTACAAGATGTAACCTGTAAGCAATCACTTTTCAAGATGATTGTATGACATGCACCCTGAAATCGGTCACGTTCTTTTATGATCATTTCACAGTAAATTCGACTCTTATATCTAGATAATTGTATTAGATTTAACTTTGAATCAGTCACTTTTGAAAGATAATTGTATTAGATGTGACCTTAAATCTGTCACTTTTTCTAGATAATTTCATAAGATGTAACCTTAAATCGGCCACTTTCTGTATATATAACTTTACTACATTTTACATTAAATTCGAACATTTTAATAGATGATAGGATTGAATGTAACCTTTAATCGGTCACATGTGACCTAAAATCGGCAACTTTCTTTATTAATCATTTTACAATAAATTTAAATACATTTTATAGATAATTGTATTAGATGTAACCTGTAAGCAGTCACTTTTTCTAGATATATAATTATAACATGTAACCTGAAATCAGCCACTTTCTTCATTGATCATTTTACAAAAAAAATCGACTCTTATTTATAGATAACTGTAGTAGATGTATCCTTTAGTCAGTCAGTTTTGAAAGATAATTGTAATAGATGTCACCTTTATTGGTCCCTTTTTCTAGAGAATTTTATTAGATGTAACCTTAAATCGCAAAATTTCTGTATTGCTAATTTTACTACAGTTAACATTAAATTCGAGCATTGCTATCAGTAATTGTATTACATATAACCTTCAATTGGTTACTTCTTAATCGTTAATTTTATTATCTCTTACAATAAATTACACTCTATTTTCTAGATAATTGTATTAGTTGAAACTTTGAATCGGTCACATTTCTAGATAATTTTATGAAACGTCATCTTTAATCAGCCACTTTCTTTATTGATCATTTTACACTTAGTTTGACTACTTTTTCTAGGTAATTGTACTTGATGTAACCTGTAAGCAGTAACTTTTTCTAGATAATTGTAAAACATGTAACTTTAAATCGGCCACTTTCTTAATTGATCATTTTACAATTAATTCGACTCTTATTTATAGATAATTGTATTAGATGTAGCCTTTAATCAGTCACTTTCTATGTTGATAATTTTACATTAAATTCGAACATTTTTATAGATAATTGTATTAGATGTTACCTTAAATCGATCACATAATCGTTAATTTTATTATATTTTACAATAAATTCGACTTCTTTTTGTAAATAATTGTATTAGATTTTAAAAATAAAAAAATCTGACCACTTGTAAAAAATAATTATATTAGATGTAACCTATAATCAGTCAATTTTTCTAGATAATTGTATTAGATGTGACCTTAAATCGGTCGCTTTTTCTAGATACTTGGATCCGATGTGACCTTAGATCTGTCCTTTTTTCTAGATGATTTAATGAGATATAACCTTAATATAGCCCCTTTTTGATCTGACAATTTAACATTAAATTTGAACTTTTTTTTTGGAAGATTATTGTATAAGATGTAACCTTTATTTGTTTACTTCTAAATTTTTAATTTAATTTTAATTTACAATAAAGGAGTAGGGCCACCAAGGTTTAAAAACGGCCCTGTCTCAGAAATTGACGAAATTACTACAGAAGGATCACTTACTAGTGTAGTTCATTAAATGATAACCATTAGACTTGTAATTGTGTTTGTATAATTTTCTAGGGCGTCAGGAAAGACCAAGGTACAATAGTATTTTAGCCATTTACGCGTAACGTTAAATTGTTTTCATTAACGTTCTAGTAACTTTGAAATCATTTCACCACAAGAATTACAAAATATTCCTTGAATCTCGTCCATATATATTGTTTTTATTTAATTTTATTAACAGAAACTTACTAATATTAAGGTTTAAGCTGCACATAATCGCTTCAATTAAATTTTGTATAAGTGGCCCGTATACTCGTTTTCTGCATTGATATTCACGAAATAGAAATTGCAGAGACCATGTAATCAAACATAATTCTATAGCATAGATTAAATTAAAAGTCATAAATGATTTTAAAACATAAGCAATGAATGTCTTCTATTGGGCAGAAGGAATTTAGATTGAAAGCTGTAAAATATCTTGGCGACCAATGTACAGTCGTAAAAATGTATGAGGATAGTTGATCACACCACATCATCTTATTTGTATATTGAAAGAAAACCCGTGATTCACTTAAACACAGAAAAGTTTATTTTCTAGTAAATAAGTAAAGGATGAAAACACACATAAAGAAAACAATGTGTATATACAGTACATGGCATTACATGTACTTCATAATCATAGAACACATTATAATTGTACAAAAGTCATCAGCATCATTCTCATTCCGGAGGAATACATACTTGCTGTGTTACATATTTGTTTTTCATTCATTGTTTTGTACATAAATTAGGCCGTTAGTTTTTTCAATTGAATTGTTTTACATTTGTCATTTCGGGGCCTTTTATAGCTGACTATGCGGTATGGGCTTTGCTCATTGTTGAAGGCCGTACGGTGACCTATAGTTGTTAATTTCTGTGTCATGTAAGCTGCGTCCATTCAGGTAATGTATTATCTATAACTATAATTAATATACTGTGAACTATTTCTTAGACAAACGCCAATGTGACAGTAACCTAACAATGATAAAATTAATATTCTATTCTTCAACTACACTCTGCTCACTGTCACTTTCGTCTATGGCATGCTGCATCTTCAAGAGACTTCCTCAATTCTGGACTCCATGTGTGATGTCCAGATTATGTCTTGTATTCCCTAGATACCAGAGTATTCAGCCAATGTGCGCAAATTAACATGTTCTCGTCCGGAATATGCATTTAACTTGCGCTGGAGGTATAACAATCATCCATCATCATGAGACAAACAACTCATTTAAGTAAAATGGTGTGTTTCTTTGATATCCACTATTCTTTTTTCCCAAAATAATAATATGTCAAAGAGACAACAACCCGACCAAAGAGCATACAACAGGCGGATGCCACCAATGGGTCTTCAACGCAGCGATAAAATCCCGCACCCGGAAGTGGTCCTCAGCTGGCCCCTAAATAAAATTGTGTACTAATTCAGTGAAAATGGATGTCACACTAAACTCCAAAACATATAAATGAACAAAAATTAAAAAACATACAAGACTAAAAAAGGCCAGAGGCTCCTAACTTGGGACAGGCGCAAAAATGCGGCAGGGTTAAACATGTTTTGTGAGATCTCAACCCTCCCCCTATACCTCTAGCCAATGTAGAATAAAGAAACACATAGCAATACGCACAGTAAAACTCAGTTTAAAGAAGTCCGAGTCTGATGTCTGAATAGGTAACAAAAGAAACTAAGCAAAATGACAATGATACATAAATTAACAAAGGACTACTAGCAGTTACTGACAGTGCCAGCTCCAGACCTCAATTAAACTGATTGAAAGATTATGTCTTCATCATATGAAAATCAAGTACAATCCCTCCCGTTAGAGGTTTAGTATCATACAATCATAAAATATATGGGAAGAACATAACCCGTATCATGCCAACAACTGGTTCATGCATATTTATGACAGAGAGAAATTTAGAGAATTTATTTCAAACAGGAAACTAGAAATTGCATGTGTTGTCATTGAAAATAGAGAAAAGGAGGGGCGTAATAAAGAATCATAAGACCAAAAATTCGTAAGGGTTCCGCGGATCCCAGTGTCTCGCCTACTTTTGCTGTTAATCGCAGGCTCAACAAAAATGAGGAAAAAAAAAAATAAAAATATTCCTCTCTATACTATCTTCTGATTGTAAGTAGCTTCTGTTCAAGTTTGGTAAAAATCCAGGATAGTTTATGAATCTAATAAATGTTTTAAAAACTTAAACTGCAGACTGTATGTAATGTTAACTGGAAGAAAAACTAAGTCCATTTATAAGTAAAATACGGAAAAAATGGAACAAAATTTTAACAAAATTGCCTTCTAGATACTAGTTTTTAATCATGAACAAGCTTCTGTCCAAGTTTGGTAGAAATCCAGGATAGTTTAAGAAAGTTATTAAAATTTCAAAAACTTTAACCACAGAGTGAATATTTGTGGACGCCGCCGACGACGGAATGTAGGATCGCTATGTCTCGCTTTTTCGACAAAAGTCGAAGGCTCGACCATAAAATCATACAATACCATGAAGATATAGACGCGACAAAATTAAAAACAACAATAACAAAATATAAAAAAAGGTAACTACAGATTGAACACGAACCTAGGGCCACCACAAAAACCGAAAAAACTCAGAAATATAAAGATATCTCATAGATAATTTATTCATAGTAAGCAGCCATTTTTGTTGGTCGCTTGTAGCAGTCTCACCCAAATTTAAAAAGACCACCAAAAAGAGACCAAATAAACAATTGTTCCTTGTATGCATTCTGACCAATTATGCACGCTATCCCGCATGAATATCAGATATTTATTTGAAGTTACCCAAGCTATATCATAATTTTGTTTCATCTTTATTTCAGTTTGCATTGCAAAAAAATATTTGTTCTGGTTGAATGTCACGGACAGACAGTATACACCATGCCCAGCCTCTCATGGCGTCGTAATTTTTATTTTTATGAAAAAATATATTGAAAAGCTTATTCCACCACTGTGCAATATGATATAACAACTCTCACGTGATTTCTTATGTCTTATGTCATACGATTTTCAATGCATGTTATTGTTCATAGTTCTGTAATTTGTTGCACCATCCGTAGTAATTATTTAAAATTAAAAAATGTTAACTTGGCATGCCATACTCGATAGAAAATGCGGACGTGAAAGAAAGCACGTCATCAAAACGTCAACATGAGAAAACATCCCATGGAGGTTACATTTCGACGATTTCGTCTTTATAAAACAAAATAAATACGTGTATCTAAAAGGACATTTGTATTAAATTTTAATGTTGGCACCCATATCGATCTGCTGAATGTAGAATTTCACGGAGAAAAACTACTGCTCTAATTTAAAGCTGTCCTATATTTGTTTCAACTTTGCAAAGCATAGACAGGGGGCCATAGACAGGGCTAATTATTACAAATAACGTGGAAACCAACTTTAAAATAATTTACAAATTCACAATATTTATTTCCAATTTGTCTTTTTTCTAATAAAACAGTTATGAGGACGTATCTATCATAGTTTATATCTGTGTTTAAAACCCTCGCCGGGTCGGCAGTTAACGAAGCTTCGCTAAAAACAAAGACTTGCTATTCCATTTTTTTCTTTTTAATTTGTAATAAAGAAATAAAAAAAAATAATCATAGCATTTATTTCTATTTATCACGTTTATAGCAAGTGTACAAGTTCTTGGTACAGTTAATTCGTCACAGAATGTATCGAACCTCGGAAATGGCGGCGTTGAATCAGGATTTGCTTGTTAGCAAAAGTTAGATTTTCGATGTGGCCACAGGCCTCGAACACGCTAAATATTGTTGCAAACTGAGTCAAAATTTCAAACAATTAAAATAAGAGTAAAATTACTATGGTCGAGGCCTGTGGCCAATGCGAATTTTAACAAGGAAGCGTAAAATTCTTTAAGAATTTGGACATTTTGAGCGTTCCGGTTCGATTCCGGGTATTATGTCACATTAATGACGTCACAAAAATATGGTTTTATACTATAATAACAAATAACGATATACATAGATATGTTTTAGCTATAAAGGATCCACATTATTTCTCTTTTATTTTTTGTCACCTCTATCAATTTAGAAATGTGGCGATTTATGGTTACATCTAATAAAATTATCTAGAAAAGTGACCGGTTTAAGGTCACATCTTATACAATTATCTAGAAAAAGTGACTGATTTAAGGTCACATATAATACAATTATCAATAACAAGTAGTCGAATTTATTGTGAAATTTAATAAAATTAACAATTAAGAAGTGAATGAATTAAGGTGACATCTGATATAATTATCTATAATTTCTTTTCGAATTTAATGTAAAATGTAGTTAAATTATCAATTCAGAAATTGGCCGATTTAAGGTGATATCTACTAAAACTATAACGAAAAGTGACCGATTTAAGGTTACATCTAATACAATTATCTTATACAAGTGGTCGAATCTATTGTAAATTATAATAAAATTAAGAATTAAGAAGTAAAAAATTGAAGGTAACATCTTATACAATTATCTATAAAAAGAATTCTAATTTAAAGTAAAATTGTCAATTCAAAAAGTGGCCAAGTTAAGGTTTCTTCTAATAAAATTATCAAAACAAAAGTGACAGAACAGATCTAAGGTCACATCTAATACAAGTATCTAGAAAAAGTGACTGATTATAGGTTACATCTAATACAATTATCTTTCAAAGTAGTCGAATTTATTGTAAAATATAATAAAATTAACAGTTAAGAATTTAAGGTTACATCTAATACAATCATCTATAAACAATGTTCGAATGTAATGTAACATGTAGTAAAATTGTCAATATATAAAGTTGCCGATTTAAGGTTACATCTGATAAAATTATCTAGAAAAAGTGACAGATTTAAAGTGACATCTATATATTTTTTTCTGAGACAAGTTCGTGCGTGGATGATGAATAAATGACAGGAAATTCAACCTCACCGTAATAACTATTATATTGTAGTGATACAAATCAGTATACACTGGTTTGTTGTTATATATTATATTAATATAACAGTTACATGTATATATAATTTTCATCCATTTGTATATCATTCTATTCTACTATTCCAATAATAGTGCAGTGCAAGTGCATGGTGGACACTCTTCTGTAAAAATTCGATTTTATAAAAGATTGGATATGAGTATGAGTTCATATTTTCCCGCAAAAACAATTATAGAGTTATCGGTCCTTGCCGGGATTGTCGCACAACGTTCTTGAAATATTCTTCCGCATGCTCTTAACACAATTTTTCGGTACGTGTGCATAGTATATACATATATATATATATATATCTAACGACAAAACATTTTCATATTATTAATTTATGTTCTTAACAAAAATATTTTTATCAGTATTCAATGAAGAGATGTATTTATAACAAACGATAAGGAATGTTAGTTTGCATTAATATCCGCGTATTTATCATTTTTATAGATCGGTTACAATCATAAAACGAAAGTTACGTGTGCAAAATTTAGGCGATAGCAATACATCGGAATGACCTGACGGTCATCTCGATGTAAAAATCATAAACACAGAAGATAAAGCATATATAATCAACCTGGAAAACGAAATCAAACTTCCAATCTTGCTAGCTCAAACACTGACGAGCAAAGCATAAAAATGCTTGAGTTTCAAATGATGCAAAACATGTCCATGAACAATATGCTAGCTAACCAACAAATGCAAATGAGGATGCAGCAACAACAGATGATGCAACAAACCTTTCTACAATTAACTGCTTGTTTCTACATGTATCCACACATGACAATACCAAGGCATATTCCACCTCATAATGCGTATGTGCCAAATGTAATACAAAATCATATTCCAAATGGTGTATATGTTCCTAATGATCATCCCCAATGAAGTCGTCCATTCCACTATATCCATAGTATATGACAGTAGGTGTAACAATTCATTTTATTTATATTTACATTTAAGATGTTAATTTTGTTGGGTGTAATGTATGTTAAGTTCAGATTGCACACAAACTGAAAATAAAATAAAACTTGTTCAGTCAAAATAATCGAATTATTTTATTCCTCCATGTAGTTGTACACAGTATTGATACGGGTATGACATTATGTGAAGTTCATATAACATGTATAAATATAAGATGCTTCTATATTTTGGGTATTAATAATACAAAGTTACTTAAAAGGACACACACATGTTGTATATATACTTATTTTTTTAATTTCAGACTCAAGACTTGGAGAGGAATCATGGTGATGAGCAAGAGACAGAGGATGATGTACGAATAGGGGAGGCCTACACTAGGAAGGTATATGGTACAAACAATAAGTTCCTGTTTGTACACCAAACTGAATGGCAGAGGAGACTTCTTGAGATGTATGGGAAAGAGATCTGCCTTTTGGATGCTACATACAGGACAACCAGATATTCCCTTCCAATAATATTTCAGGTGTGGGCCTACGAATGTGAATTACATCAATGTTGGAACATTTGTGACAGAGAACAAGGACAGTGCTTCCCTGATGGAGGCCTTGCAGGTATTAAAAGAATGGAATCATTATTGGTTACCCAAGTTCTTCATGTGTGACTATGCCACTGAAGAGATCAATACCCTTGAAAACGTTTTTCCAGGTTTGCAAGTTAAACTTTCTATTACTTTATATAATAGTATGCCAAATTTATATCAACCCCAGGAGGGCAAGAGGGAGAGGTCCCAGAAGAGGAAGAGGAGCCAACCAAGTAATCGGATCAAATAGGGCAGGATTGTAAAAGATCACCCTGGGTATGCTTTTGATGTCATTGACTATGATGACACACAGCATGGTAGGCATCATCCTTCACAAGACAGTCTAGCCCCTGACTGGTGTACTTGCACATACTGCAGGGAGATGCCGACTGAGAGAGAGACGTTTCTATGGCAGAGCAAGACAGAACTGCTGCTCTAGGCTACCAGTATGTTCTAAACTAACACCTAATAAATTGTATACCTGAACCAGATTTCAAGGATTGTGCATACACCGTGTGTGCATAATATAGAAGTTTACAAACCAAGTTATACTTAGACAACTCTATATAATTGATGTAAAGTTAATAATTAGATAAAATATACACAATTTTTTTTTATGTTTTTCCGTATAAGGTTGATAAGTAACAACATAACTCATCAAAGATATGAGATAAAATTTAATTTTTTATCAGGATTTCAATTTGATTGTCCTAGATGAGGCAGTCCTTCATGTTGCAAGAAGGCTTAGAGAGGAGTTGATGGTCATGTCCAAAGATGTAGATTTTAACAGATCAAACAGATTTGCTTCATTCAGACCATTTAAGGTGTGGGTTTATGGTAGACTTGGGGCTGGGGATCGACGTGTGATCCCAATCTGTTGCGTATGGCGCATCAAGGATAAATATCCCAATCCATTTGGACAGTACCAAGGTTTTGTAGGGGGAGGTTTAATTAAATGTAAAGAAAACATGTCTTAAGTTCTGTTTTTAAGCCAGGAAAATGTATGTAGTAGGTATTTTATTGTGTTCCTAAAAAAATATTTTGGGATTTGGTCATTGTGATGAAATTAATGTGAACTCTTGGTTTTCAATTTTTCACTGTTATCTTAGGTGATGTTCTGTTTTTGCGGCTGCCCCATATATTTTTTTTACCCATCAAGTTATTCAATATAATGTATGACATATCAACTAAGTTATCCCTACAGAGCCCTAACTGACCACAGCAGTGCCAACAAAATACACACATGATAGCAACAGAGGTTCACATTATTGGCGCTTTTTATAAAAAGTTGATTTGATCATGTTATTGTCAGAGGCAGAAGCTATCATAGTTTTCTGGCATATAACTATCAAGCTTTTGGGTTTTCACCAAACACAACTGTTATTTTTAATGGATAGGATGGAGATTCAACAGAAATTAGATAGCTACTATTTGTTTTTGAGTTTTGAGTAAAAAAAAGGCAGGATGACAATTTATGTAAAAAAAGCCAGGATAAACTAATAAAAAAAGGCAGGACGGAAAAGAGTGAAAAATAAAAAAAGCAGGACAAAAATGTTTAATCCTAGCAACCCCCTCCCCTCCCCCTATAAAAATCAAATGTAGCTCCCTTATGTCTGTTGTCCAAGTTAGATATGATTGACCTAAAATGTGACACATGATTACTGTTAACCTACAAGGAGATGATGTGTAATGGCAATCTGAATAAAGAAGAACCACAAATCACACATATATTGGAGATGTAAATTGACAGTTGTATTCGATGAAATGATTGTGTGCTTGATTTTACAGATGTAACAGAGGTTTATGATTGTATTGAATAAGTCCTTGATAATGGACAAGCAATATTAATTCCTGTTGGAGTGTCTGAGCTTACCTTCAAACAGTCAAAATGACGAGGTAAAAAGTTGGACTGACATTATACTATGTCTTGGTTATAAACTGTTTTTAAATGTGAGATAGGTGTAATGTTGTAAAAGAACCCACAGTAAATATCTTTCTAATGAGTAAAATTTAACTTCATTTTTCTCCTTATTCCCATGAATTAGATGTAACTTGTTATTTTACTCATAAACTCTTATATTTTACACACTTTTAACCTGTAAAAGCACCTCCTAAAACATACTGTTGCCAAAATCTTACGCACTGATTATATTTTCTAGGATAATCTAAATTGAAGACACTTTAACACGCCATTTGAATCATGCTATTGTACTTTCTCCCTTACAATAAATTCTGCTGGTTTAACTAACAAATAATATTAATCTGGTTCCTCATCGTCTTTGCTTTTTATGTGCTTATCCACTTCCTTTTCAGCTTTGGTTATGAAAGTAATTTACTTCACCGGTTTTTTATTCAAATGAAAAATCTTGGAAGGACATAACGAGGTTCGATTGTATAAACAACCAGAAGACAGTTAGGGGGTAGTACCCGTAAACTTATTCCATTCTGGACGCATTTGATTTATTTATTTAAAAAAAAACTACTAAACTGTCTGAATAGGATATGTAATGCAAGACAGATTTATTCTACTATCAAACCAACTCTCTTTTACCAACGGTTAAAATTTCCCGCCCTGTAAAACTGTCGTCGGCATTGACAAGTCCTTTTTCACAACAAAATCATTTCGGAAATAACAAGTCAATCGTCTGGTTTTACGGCAGCTACGTCGGTCATGTAATGCTGTAGGTTGTTAGGTTGTCTTTTAAATGCCACGTCCGGTCAGAATGGGGACGTTAAATCCGATGCCTCGTGTAAAGAGAGTGCCACGCTCTTTGCACGTTAAGAACACTTGCAACAACTCTTTGAGGGGTCCGTAGGTGACCTGTTGCAAGGCTAAATTTCTGTCCCTATCCAATATACCCTCATTTCCCGTGGCAGTCTAAATTTCTCCGACATTAATCCCTTAATCTATTACAGAACCTGCCTATTGTATTTGTTGTGAGCTTGTTCTCGTCCTGAATATGCATGAAATATTTGCCACTGGACGTTAAGCAACCAACAATCAATCAATCAATTTAAATGTTTCGTACATAGAACTCTTTCTAAAAATGGGAATGATTCTTCAATTGCTTTATTAAAGGCTTTCCCGTCGTCACTGCCAAATTCCATCAGAGGAGATATTCGAAGATCTACATCTACACTGACTGCCGTATCTAACGCTGCCGAAATATAGTCGAAAAATCGTCGGTATGACCTTGATGTAAAAATATTTGGCCTTAAAAATAATGAATGTTCTTTTGTTCCTTCTCTATAAGTCGATGGTTCTTATAGACTAACGTTGTAACGAAGAAACGTTCTAATTTAAAGATGCAGTCAATTCCTAGTCTTCCCATTTTTTGATGTTATGAAATGCTTAAGGTCCAGCAGATGTTCGCTGGTGTAACAAACGATGGATGTCACTTGTATTTCATGGCGATAACTTCGATTATTTCGTCGGCAATGTTATAATTCAAAATTTTACACGTTTCTCTTTCGTCCCTATACTGTATATTTCGGATCTGTTTTGTGTCTCGGAGAGCCAAATTAATATTAGAATTTTGTAGATGGTCTGATTAAATCTTTTGAGGTCTATAAAACTTTTACATAAGTACGGATTTACTGCATCGTTTTATGGTCTGTTCTGATGAATTGGTCGTGACTCAATGGTGGATACTGCCCATGTACGACTGTTTTCTGCAGGTTGTGGTCAATAGTTGCGCTAAACCAAGTCACTCTTTTCAGTGCAGTGTAGAACTAATGGAAGATAACGACGTCAGTTTCAGTATGCTGTGGGTTCAATGGAATAAACGAAAGAGTGCCCTTTCTCTTTTGTCCAATGCAATATTGTCCTTCTCTCTTGGTAATCTGCCTCATTATTATCGCTCACTATATGGCGCGTCTTACCAGTATTACCCAAAACACAACTGTCATCGTATAAAGTTGATCGCTGTCGATCTCCTCTATTGGCGTTTATGTTATCAATTTGGTAGTTTAGCAAGTATCGGATCGGCATTCTGGATTTCATGGTATATGACAGATGCTAATCATTTTAAATGTGGTAGATATTTACCCTCTGAACAATCATTTGGTTGTTCGATATTTGAATACTGGTTAGATGATTGATGATCGGAAGAGTAGGTAGATGAGTTATACGATGAGGCTTGGGAAAACTGCATCGGGGACGTCGCTGGTGACTTTTTTTGTAGGATTTGATACCTGAACTAGTGTTGAACTCATGTAAGCTTCATTTGGAGATACCGGTGATGGTAGTGCTGATGGTATTTATAATGGAGATGAAGGTGCCGATTGCATTATTACTTGTGATGACGCTGATAATGAAATAGTCGGAGGTGTAATACCATCATTGTTTACCCCTTGG
>NW_026262747.1:156941-169444 GCF_021869535.1 Mytilus californianus
TCTTTTTTACATCCTGTCAGATAAAGCTCAAATATCTTTATAAATATGTAGCTTGCGTAGGTTATTTCCAGAATAACTGCAAGAAAAAAACTTTTAAATTCTTTAAATTCTCAAACCCAACATTTGCCATTTTTAATTTACATGTTTTTCTCGTAAGTTTCTGTCAAATCCAAAGTTGACATTTTGTAACTAAGGAGCCGCTATGTTGACTTGCTGAAATGGGTAAATATGCGAATAACGAAATAGAATAGAAAATAAAACAAAACCAACCTCAAAAATCAGTTTTAATACAATATCATACGAATTCCGATGGTTCACCTATCAGAAAACTTTCAACTTTAGCAGTTTCATGTGTATGACGTCGTGTTTTGAAATAGCTTAAATGCACCAAAAAGATTAATAGACTTTCGCTGAATTTTATTTTGTTGATTTTTCCGAGCTCTTGTGCATTACTTCTTTATATTATGCATACGAATAAGAATAAAAGTTATTTTGTCTTTTTTAGCTCACCTGGACGGAAGGGCCAATTGAGCTTATGCCATCACTTGGCGTCTGTTGTCTGTCTGCGTAAACTATTTCAAGAATCATCTCCTCTGAAACTACTAGGCCAAATACTTCCAAACTTTAACTGAATGTTCCTTAGGGTATCTAGTTTATAAATTGTATCTGACGTTTTGATCTATCAACAAACATGGTCGCCATTGCTAAAAATAGAACTTAGGGGTCAAATGCAGTTTTTGGCTTATATCTCAAAAACGAAAGCATTTAGAGCAAATCTGACACGAGGTAAAAATGTTCATTAGGTCAAGATCTATCAGCCCTGAAATTTTCAGATGAATCAAACAACCCATTGTTTGGTTGCTGCCACTTAATTGGTAATTTTAAGGAAATTTTGCAGTTTTTGGTCATTATCTTGAATATTATTATAGATAAAGATAAACTGTAAACAGCAAAAATGATCAGCAAAGTAAGATCTACAAATAAGTTGATATGACCAAAATTGTCAATTGACCGCTTAAGGGGTTTTTGTCCTTTAATGACAATTTTTCACAATTTGTTCATCATATTTGCTAACTTTAAAAAATCTTCTCCTCTAAAACTACTCAATCAAGTTCAACCAAACTTCAACTGAATGATCAGTAGGGTGTATAAAATAAAGTTTGTGTTTGATTTTCTATTTCGTCAAAAAACATGGCCGTTATGGCTATAAATAGAACACAGGGTAAAATGCAGTTTTTTGGCTTATACATGTATCTCAAAAACTCCAGCATTTAGAGCAAATAAGACAAGAAATTAAAGTATTTATTAGGTCAAGGGGTACCTGTCCTGAAATTTTCAGCCGAATTGGGTTACTGCTTTTTCAGGTATAATGCCCCTGAATTGATGATTTTAAAGAAATTTTGCAGTTTTTGTTATTATAGATTCAGATAAACTGTTAATGGCAAACATGTTGAGCAAAGTAAGATCTACAAATAAGTCAATTTGACCAAAATTGTCAATTGACCCCTTAAGGAGTTATTGCCCTTTAAAGACTTTTTTCACAATTTGTTCATCATGTTGACTTACTTTAAAAAATCTTCTCCAAAATTGAAACTGCTGTATCAATTTCAGCCAAACTTAGGCTATATGAGTTTCAGAGTATCTAGTATAAATTTTATATTTCATTTCCTTGTATGTCAAGAAACATAGCTCCTATGGCTAAAATAGAACATAGGAGAAAATGATTTTTGTTTTGCTTTTGAAGAAAATAGGACGATTTAAAGAACATTTAAATAAATTGAAAAGCCAAAATAATCATTGATAAGAACAAATTAAGGTGAGCGATTCAGGCTCTTGTGAGCCTCTTGTTTAATTGCACTGTTGAAAACAATAAAATCGGCAAAGGGTCTGCAAATAGGTTACAATACATGTAGATTTACGTGGGAAGTATACTGTAACAGCCATTATTATGTTTATCTCTGAGTCTGCGCTAAGTATATTTTATCTAGAATTTTATCACAGTGTTGTTTACAAAGCTAAAGAAGCCCGTCATATTAGAATGTGAAATTTATTTGCAGATCTTACTCCAGAACAGATTCCTCAGGGTGAATATGCCAGTTCAAGTGCCAGTGTTTTTTCTGCTGATATATATACATGTAACAATGAAAGCACAATGAGTAGGAGTAGTAGTGACATTTCACTGACAGGAAGTGAAAACTCATTGTCATTTAGTGACGGTACATGTAGTAACATATCACTGTCAGGAATTGACTCAGATGAGTCAGTTTATTCTGAATCAGACAATGAAGAGGATGAAGAGAACATAAATTTTGATGAGTCAGAGCTAAAAGACGAACATCTCTATGATGGCTCTGCTCATACTGTCATTTCTGCTTATGTCAGCATTATGCTCTTTGTAATGAAACACTGCTTAACAAAAGAGGCATTTACAGATTTACTGTTCCTACTGATATCCTTTATGCCTAAACCATGTAAATTAACTACATCTGTTTACAAGCTCAAAGAATATTTAAAAAGGAAAAAGGATATTAAAGAGCCTATTAAACACTTTATATGTGATATATGTGGAACACTTTTAGCTGAAGGAGAAAACTGTAGAAAAGATGATTGTAGAACCATGCAGGCAAAGACTAAAGAATTTTATGACCTTCGACTGGAAAAACAGATTGAAGAACTTTTCAAAGGTTTAATTGGGCTCAATAATAAAATTAAATTTCCTAGTAAACTTTAAATTTCAACCTTTCTTTTATTCAAACCAATTATGTAAAAATATTTTTCCTGTTATAATACACCTGTCAAATCATAAATAAATATTTAGTTTATTATCATGATTATAGTACTGTCGCATATTGATTGACAATATAAACAAATCACAGTATTCAATAAATTTGACTTAGTAGACACTTAAGACATGTTATGTACATGTACATCTTAATATAGTTTCATGGTAAAATTCATGAAATATCATCGAAAAAGTTAAAACATCAAATGTGTGAACTGTTATAGTGTTGTTCTCTTGTCCTAATGTGTCTAACAATAATTCAATTTACTTGAAAATGAATCTTGGTGAAATTTTTATACACTAGTAGCATGACTAGTTTCTATGAAGACAAGCTCCCTTTGTTCTTACTTTGGTGAATACAGTTCATGCTGATTATTATGAAAGGTTTTAACTTGCAGTTGGAGTTATCAACATTCACCAACAAATTATCAAGAACATTATTATTTAATACTTTTAACTACAACAGTTGTGCCACTTTCAAGATGTTAAGTACATTTGTAGTTAAGTTATAACATTTACTTTCTATTTAATTTAGATGAAAGGATTTGCAAACTTATATTTGAGAAAGAACCACCATCTGATCAGCAAGATCAATTTAACGATATTTGTGATGGCTCAGAATACCAAAGAATAAATAACATACCAAAAATTAGCCAATCTGAGAAGAACATTACATTTACCATGAATACAGGTATCTAAGATAACCAAATTTAAATAAGAAATAAATATACAATATATATATTTTATGTCATGGAATATTGATTTATTAACAAAAAGAAATGCAAGGTTTCTCAAGCATTCATCACCTGTTTCATGCTGAGTACAAAATAAAGTTTATATTCTGGGATATTATACAAATATAGCCTTTGTATGAGGTCGATACAGTGATATACTTCTTTGGGTCGATATATCCTGTATTGACCTCATACAAAGGCTATATTTGTTATATTATCAATTTCGGACCATTATGCATATTTGTATCAAAATCGTCATTTGATTTTGTTTAAATTTTAAAGATATCATATTGTCACCTTGACAATACCAACATATTAGTTGTTATTTAATTTAATTTTTGTTTGTTTGTTTGACGTCTTATGTATTTGAAGATTTTTTTCGTCAAATAATTGATCACAGATATCATTTGTTTCATAACGTTAAACGATATCCTGAAATTCATTACATGACGTCACAAAGTAAATCGGGTTTTAGATATTCTAAAAATAACCGTGCAATATGCTCTGTGCAATGTGCTTTTTGCTATCCACCGTTTTTTCTCTACCTTTGA
This sequence comes from Mytilus californianus, assembly GCF_021869535.1. Taxonomy (NCBI): domain Eukaryota; kingdom Metazoa; phylum Mollusca; class Bivalvia; order Mytilida; family Mytilidae; genus Mytilus; species Mytilus californianus. Next base: position 161,009 of record NW_026262747.1, read on the forward strand.
AAGTATAGTTTAACATGTGACTACATCCCTAAACAAATCAAATTTGTTCAAATATACGAATTAATAATATATAAATATATATATAAACAAGAATGTGTCCCCGGTATACGAATGCCCCACTCACACTATCATTTTCCATGTTCAGTGGACTGTGACATTTGGGTAAAAACTACCTCGACCAAAAACTTTAACCTGAAGCGAGACAGACGGACGAACGGACGCACAGACCAGAACACATAATGCCCCCTTACTATCGGTAGGTGGTGCATAAAAAACTAGAATTAGAAACATATAGAAATGCTGAGTTCAAAGTAAAATTTATATAAATCAAAGTTGAACATTTTCTAACTGATTTGATGGACAAAAGCTTTTCAAGGTTTACACCACCATTACACAATGTCAGAAGCAAAACTCCTTAGATTTTCACTGTAACTTAATAAACAAGGCTTTATAATTCTACTAGCATAATAAAGTGTAGGTTTACTTGACTATTACCATAGCAACTGCATGATAAAAAGATACACTTCACATGACAAATGCAGACTAGAGAAGATTGTTTTAGTTGTCCATGATGGTTCTTTTCCCAATTATAAAATAAGAAAACGGTCCATTTTAGCATTATTTTTTTTTGCATAAAATATTGTTCCTTGGAGGGAAATTAGCAAAGACATATAGCAGAAATAAATCATTTTCTCTATTTTCAGATGGTGTTGCTTTGTTTTCATCCTCAAACAAAGGTAGCTTGTGGCCTGTTTACTTAGCAGTGAATGAACTTCCAGTTAAGTTACGGTACTCCAAGAAATACCTACTCACAACCCATTTATACTGCCAACCAGAAAAACCAAATATGCTAGCATATTTGTCTCCACTGATGAAAACTCTCAGACAACTGCATGCTGAAGGTATATACTAATGTAGACTCGGACACTCAAAGTACTTTAAAAGTATTGGATTTATTGTCCATTGGGGTGTTTGTGTACATGTAAGAATAGATAATGTTAGAAAAACATCTGAAACTAAAGACTTTGAATAGTATGAATTGTAATAAAACTACTTTTTCAGTTCTGTATAAAATTTGTTGGTGCACATGCTTATCAATTTTAGCCTTAAACTATATGTGTGTGTGTCTGTTTTCTTAGAGTTTGTCAAATGTGCTTTGTGTATTTATTTAAGTACAAAATTATGTGTTAAATTCTTAAAGAAAGGAAATACGCTATCATGAGTGTACAGTAGTCTTAGATTAACCTGTTTGAAGATGTTTTGTTATTTGAAATATGTGATCTGTTCTATTACAGACAGTTATAGTTTATACAAATAAGAAATAGGAATAATAGTTCAGCCATTTAAGATGGTTCTGTTACATCATATATCATTATGGACTAGTTCTAATGATATTTGTTTAGAGGTTTCACAGTGAGCATAATTGTACAGTGCTCCATATCTGCTTAAGTTATTATATTTGAAATTAAATGACTAGAGTTTGGTATCCAGCAATGTAAAGTTTTCTTCAGTTTTTAAACCTATTTCCCATATGTTTTTTCCACAGTGCAGTAATTTTCTATGCTTTTAAAGTTTGGTTGCTACTGGTTTTGATATTTTGTTTTGATTACCAACAATTTTACTAGGCATGGCCAACCAGAATTGATGATGAGGAAATTGGAAAAGTCAAAAGAGTATTAATATCACACCATAGGATAGACCAATAAAATACTCAGAACAGAGATATCACCAGTTCATATCTTACTCCAGCTGTAAACTCATTGAAAATCACAAAAATGTCTGATCATAATAGAATAAGCAAAATCAAATTATATTTTTACAGGGATGAAAATAACAACTGGATATGGAGAAATGCTATTGAGGTGTCATCTACTAGCCGTTTCAGTTGACCTTCCAGCCAAAGCAGCAGTACTGAATGCAAAACAGTTTAATGGCAAATTTGGGTGCAGTTATTGTCTAGACGAAGGCAAAAATCCACCAAATAGACCAATGCTGAGATATTACCCTTATGTGGAGGATTCTGTTGCACGATCTCACAAGTGTATGTTGGAGGATGCCCGAATAGCAGTTAACACAGGACAGCCTGTAAGACATTTTGGGCCTTCCATATAAAATTTATTGTTTTCTATTTACCCATTTAAATTGGCCCCTATACTCAAAACTTTATTTTTTCGTCATTTATCTGAGTTTTTTTTCCCTTAATTTTAGTTTTTGATACCTTAAATAAATCCATCTACCTTTTGCTTAAAAAAATTCTTAGTTGAAAAACAGCAAAAAGAAATATAATTATTAAAAGCTTTATTTAACAAATAGACAGAACTTGTATTTAAATATTGGTCCTTTATGATAAATGCAGCTGCTGTTTCAATATCAAGAAGACAATGGGTTTTTTCTTCATGAAATTGCAAGCATATCAATTTTTTTAAACAGAACACATATGTTTTTGTTTTGACACTGTTTAATTTGCACATGTTGGCTGTGACCATGAAAATGAAACTGCAGTGAATATTTTTTTATTTTCTAAAAACAGATACATGGAATTAAAGGTGCCACTGCTCTGATTGCACTGCAATATATAGATTTACCAAGAACCTTTGTTATTGACTGGATGCATGCAGTCTTGCTGGGAGTTGTCAAGACAATATTAACTCTGTGGTGTGATCCAGTCTATAAAGGGAACTCTTACTATATTGGTGATAAGGTAATTAAGGCCAGACATAAAAATATGTTGGTTTCCTGCACTTGACTCACCCTAAAATTGTGTGCCTACTTAAACTTTCTTGGGTTGTTTAAGAATCATTTTTTTAAAGTTATGTTCAAAGGAAATCATGTTCACTTTGCCAAACGAAACAAACAATCTACACACTAACTAACATGAAAAGGTTTCAAATATTAGAATTTGGAATGGGATACAAACATGCATATATATATTAAACACACAAGTTTTCAGTAGAAGTAGAAACAAACAAATGAAACATTTTAACGACCTTGACTCACCATACACATGATACAGTATGAAGTGTTGAAAGAACTGTTTAGCCTTACTTTTTTTCAATTCTGATATGTGTAAACTTGTCTGTTGTCTTCATTTTAACAAATTACAGCTCTTAGCCTGGCAATATTTTTAATTTTAAATGGGAGTTTTATTCATTAATTCATTATAAGTTTTCAGCTTTATCAAGGCAACAAAACTGAAGTATTGTCAATTCAATTTCAAATTGAACACACCTAACCACAAACAAGCCTTGTATTCATAATTTAGGCCAGGGCTTTTTTAGTTTTTCATTTACAGATCCGCTTACCCCATTTTTCTGATTTGCCGAATGAAAATTAAATTGACATTTCAGGTTTTTTTATTTCAGCTGACCCTTACAAATATGTTATGTATGAAAAATAAATAAAACATTTTTTATAAAATGAAATGCATTAAACCCTAAAATGAGGTTAACATTTCAATTCACAGCAAGCATTGGTGAATCAAAGGCTTTTGAGTATAAAAGTACCTGATTATATCACAAGACAGCAGAGAAAGCTTGAAGATTACAAACACTGGAAAGGTATGTACATAAATTGACTGTATTCATATGAAATTTAAATTAAACAATGATTATTAATGTTGAAGATAATTAGATTTGTTCAATACATGAATATAATTTTTAAAACAACTTGTAAACTTTTCAGTTAATTTAGAATCTCCTTTGAAATGGATTGGTGTGTTGAAAGAAATTTCCATGATAGATACATGTAACTGAACAGTGACTAACCAATTTGTTTTATTTACAGAAAATCATTCATTAAAATATAAATGTTGATATTGATAAGAACTCATTTACATAAGATTTATTTCCATTACAGCAACTGAATGCAAAGATTGGTTGCTACACTATTCAGTACCAATAATGACAGGAATTCAGGAACTGGAAATTATGATTCATTATTCCCTGTTGGTTACAGCAATGTATCTTCTGAATAAACAGTCAGTTTCTAGGGATGAAATTGGGAAGGCTGAGAAATGTCTGAAGGATTTTTGTAGATTGTTTCCAGATTACTTTGGTAATTACAAAGCATTTTTATACTCAAAATAATGGTGGGACATGATATTATGGAATACAAATATGCAGCATTCCTCTCTCTGTTGTAAACAAGTCGCACCATAACTTCAGAACAAATTAACCAAATTTCATGAAACTTATACAAACAATCTGTATACTATATGGAGAACTCTTTGAGTTAAAAGACTGTCAAGTAAATTAATAAATAAATCTGTGTCCAAAAATCGTTTAAGGTGGTGCGATGGTATTCTTCTGCACATCAACTCTGAGCATGTTTGAAATTTAATAGAACATACAATTCATGGTTTTCGAAAGACAAAATATGGTTTAGAAAGACATTTTATACATAGAATTTATTTTTATGGCAAACCTGCACATTAGATTTTCAATTACAGCTAATTTCCTAATGCTTGTACACTAAAACTTTGATTGGATTGCTTGCTTTGTTTGAACAAACATTAACCTAAGCTTTGTAATTAAGGTTGACATCTTTAAACAATATATATATGAGTACATGATAATGTTCATTCATCAAAAAATATGCAAAATCCTATATTTTATATTTATACCACCTGGCCACCTTAACAGGATATGTTTGTTATTTTTTTGAAGGATCACCCTTTTGTAATTATCTTAATGTCATGACACAATTCTCGATCAGGGTGGTTCTATTAAAGTATAACAGTGTACATGCAGCTATGTTTGATTTAAATTATATCATTTTTTTTTCAGTTTTATCGAAGCAAACAATGAACATACATCTACTTAAGCACATGCCAGAATTTGTGAAGTCACATGGGCCTATATTTCATTATTCCTGTTTTGGTTTCGAGTCGATGAATAGCCATCTGAAGAACATGGTACATGGAACACGGTTTATAAATAGTCAGGTATTTAACAAACCCACTGCCATTTGAACATTAATAGCACTGATGGAAAGTATTGGCCTGTCAGAAATTGTATTTTCTAGGTATTTTGATTTGTGGTCACAGCAAACATAAGTGCAATGTATACCTACATTTTTATCTTTAACATCAATTAAGAATTGAATGCTTCTTTTTGTAAATTTATTGGGGTGTAAAAGCGTTGACCGAAGTACATTTTGTATGAAGCGCGGAAGCGCTTCATTCTAAAAATGTACGCACGGTCAACGCTTTTACAACCCTATAAAGTTACAAAAAGAAGCATTCAATACTTATAATTACATTTTTTAGCTCGGATTATAAAAACACGATTTTCATGAAGTTAAATTTTTAAATTCACCTGTGCACTTTATTGTTGGACCTCGTGTCATCATGAATGAAATGTTATTGTCTCATGCAACTGCTTACGGAATAACATGTGATGTGCAATTAGCCAATCAGAATAACGTATTATAATGAAACATACATCTAATGTAATTATTTGAATTTAAAAGTCAGTTTAACTTGAAACAAAATTATATGTTACTTTTTTAGTACTGAAAATAGTACAATTTTCTAAAATCAAATGAATATTTGAACATGTTGAATTTGTGTTTTTACAGATTTGCTTTGCAGTTGGCATGGCAAAATGCTTACCAGATTTGGTGAAAATGATATCAAATAATGCAGAGTTGGATGTTAAATTACTCATTCATCGCTTAAGCAGTAAACTGATGATCAGGTAATTTTTTACATGTATATACCTGCAAACATTATTAAGGTGGTTTTTTTTTGCCATCTTGGATTGTAAACAACAGAGAATCTAAGGTCTAGACTTTTAATCAAGTTAGCAAAATTTGATGAAGTGATGCAGATATACATTGTCTTTAAAAGAACTAATTCGTTATTTATAATTACTATTTGTTTGTTTTTCCTGTAATATTTATAGCTAAGAAATTTCATATCACAATAATGATGCAAATTATTGCTAATGTCTTAGCGTTGTCAACAAACATAATTGATGTCATAGGCAAAATAATGATAAACAGATTTTAATTGGTCATCTTCACTCGATCACTTTTTGTAAATGCCTAAAATACAATACAGTTATTTCCTATTGCAAGGTTTGTATCAAGGAAAACAAATATATGTTAATACTGAGAGTTGCTAGTTTTTTAAAAATGTATGAATCCTATTAAAAAGAAATTGTATAATTTCAGTGATGAATTTGAGAATGGACGTATTAAACCTCTTGGAGCAAGAAATTTACACAAAATGACAACTAAAGAAAAAGCTTTATTTATTGACCAAAGCCAGGCTGTTTACAAGTACTATAGAGCTGAAACAAATATTGGAGTTATCTACAGTGAGCAATACAGAAGGACAAGCAACAGGAATTCTTATTCTGTAATGTATCTGGATGACCAACAAACAACAAAATTTGGCAGTGTCAAGTACTTTCTTCAAACAGAACCTAGTTTATTTGCCGTAATTGACCAATTTCAGCTAATGCCAAAATCTCTGTTTAGTTTCTCAGATGTGAGGAATCAGTTCTTATTGGCATACAAAGATTTTAATTTGTGTCCGCAAATTGTTCAATTACAGGAGCAGCAAATAGAAAATCCCACTTTAGTGCCAGTTGAAAACATTCAGTTTAAATGTGTATTTATGGCCTGTCAAAGAAACAGAAAACTTCTTTCAATTCCACCCAATATTATGGAACACAATTAACTTTATTATATATAAACAGTAGTACAATATTTATGTTATTATAGAAGTTTTGTTTATAAAGCTGGTTAAGAGGGTTCACGGGTCTAAATCCATTTTTATTTTAGATAAGATATCGCTATATTTTTTTATAAATGAACTTTATCTTATACTAAATAGAAAAATAAAATACAAAAATGTGCCAGGTCACCATTCATTAAGGCTCACAATCTGCCTTCAAAAGAAGCATACCTTGTTGTAAAGGTGCCTTGTTTCTGTTAATAGGAGAAAAAGAGGTAATATCGAAATAAAAAAAGAACTTAATTACAGAAATCGCTCAGATTTTACAATAGTTTAGGTTAAGAACATCTTAATTGAAAATAATAATAAAGAATATAGGTCACCAAAGAGTTAAAAAAAGATATCAATTCTGATGCCAAAGATTGCATTTTTTTGTACCAAAGGGAGATAATTTGGAGCGTTTTCAATGATATCTATACATTTTAAAATTCACCTGGGGCCAACACGAATTGATTTTTTCAAATTATTTTTGTACCATATGATAAAATAACACCTATTTAAGGTAATAAATAAAATTTGTAAGGACCTAAATTTTTGCTGAAATTTTTATACTTAATAAAAAGCACCAAACAGGAATGCAAAAAAGAGCTGATTACTTAATTTTCACAATTTTTCTGTCTATTTATAATCCTTAACAAAAATATTTTTTTTTCCCCTGATTTCCAGTTTCTTATATGCTCTATAGCTACAGTTAATTTATACAGTGTAAAGAATTTTTTTTTGTCAATTTTGATGCAGTTGTATTGATTGAATTTTTCATTGAACAAACATTGTTGTATTTATTACAGTACTGAATGAGAAAAAAAATGTCATATTATTTCTTAGAAGAACCCAAGGGAAAATTTCAATTAAATTGACTCCAGAATCAAACATCCTTAAGCATATTAAAGTGAAAGAAGATGAGCAGATGACATTTGTAATATCTATATATTTACTCTTAATGTTTTGATGTTTGAAATATCATAATTATAATTCTAAAGTGGATAAGTTGTTAGTGCTGTCCCATTAAAGCATACTAGGTACCCAGGGAAGGCACTTTAAAAACACAGCGACCACCCATAGAAGCAATTAATAAGGCCTACAGGTATACATTTAAAGCCCATTAAACACATTATTTCACACCAGCCCATAGTGGCAAATTAAAGTTGCCTTCCCTGGGTCCAATGTATGTTTTTATGGAACATCCCTTACTGCACATGCAGCATTTAAAAAAGGAAATGAAATAAACATATCTTCAATTCATGCATTGTTTTTTTATTACTTTGTGTTCTCCAAGATATTTTTGTATTCATTGATTTAAAAAGGAAAATTTACAAAATTTAGGTTTTTCTCAGAAATCTATAACCAGGATATATTTTACATTTCCAGGATAATTTTTTTTAAATTCCACACAAAATTCTGGTTTATGTTTCCCTGTTTAAAGTAAGATGGGATCCCGGTATCAGACAGTTATCCCAATGGGATCCCAGTTTCGTATATTTATCTTTCTTCAACTGGGATTGGATCCCAGCTTGAGACAGATATCCCAATGGGATCCCAGTTTCAGACATATATCCCGAATGGGATCCCAGTTTCAGATATTTATCCCGAATGGAATCCCGACTTCTGAGGCCCATCCCGGCTTATCCCGCTAATTTTACCGGGATTTGACTGGGATCCCGATAGATCCCGTTTTCATTTTCTCTTGGGAACTA
>NW_026262747.1:169545-200702 GCF_021869535.1 Mytilus californianus
GCATAATAGAAAAAAGCTTAAACGGATCGACCTAATTTAATTCAAAATTTTGATCTTTCATATATTTAAATTTGGAACTTTGTAAGTAGTTTTCATAGTAATTTCATTTATAGTTTATTCAAAAAACAAGTTTAAACTGTAGTTCATGTTAACATTTTGTTCCGTGGAGGGTTAAAGACTGTGCCCTCTCGATATCGTTTGGTTAGTTTTGTAGTTGGGTAAAAACAAGTTTAAACTGTAGTTCATGTTAACATTTTGTTCCGTGGAGGGTTAAAGACTGTGCCCTCTCGATATCGTTTGGTTAGTTTTGTAGTTGGGTAACTGTATCATGGGCGTACAACCCCCACATCTCATTTTATTCACCATAGAGATAATCTGGTTCAAAATGAAAACAACAGATGTATAGTTTGCTAGAAAAAAATGTAAAACAATTTTTTTTTTTCACTAGCTGCTATGTTTTGCAACTTTAGGTAGACGTCTTTAACCATTTGACTTGTGACACCGCCTACGAAATTCACGGCAGAGATCACCATGAACATACGGAGAAAAGATTCTAGGTGAAACAGAAGCAACGATTTCTGTTTTTGTTATTTATTTGATGGAATGCCAGTTAAAAAGAGCAGTGGCTATATTAATTCCATCTTAGGAAACACACGAAAAGTAAAAATGTATAATGTACGGTTTGCCGATTACGTCCACCAAATTTAGTTAAAAGTTCTTAGTCAATTGGTAAATTGTGTACCTTCGTTTTTTTCACAAGCGCCTTCAAACAAACTATCAATATTAAGGTGAAACACATATGTATTAATTTGGATCTAAACCATGACGAATTTCTAAACACTTAACAGAACCATGTCTAACGCTTAACCAAACTATACCAATTTCGATATTTTGGTTAGCCTGCGTTAATTTCTTAAAAACAATTTCAATGTAGATCGTTTGAACTACAATATAGATTCAAACATCTTATTTGCTCATTTGAAAAGAACTGAGGCAATCGTTCTGGGAAGTACCCAACTTAACCAAACTATGACGATTCTACCTGTAATTATAGTTTTCAGTCCGATCGTTCGTTCGTCCATTCCTCCTTCTACATTGCAATAGATTAACATTACTTTACATTTATATTATTATATACATTACATTTACATTGAATACAATTACATTATATTTACATTTCATTAAATCACATTACAATAAATATACATCACATTTACATTACTTCTCAATACATTTACAACTTATACAATGACAATGCATTTGCATATTATTTCATTGCATTCCAGTACAATATATTACATTACATTGCATAACATATATATTGTATTTACATTTACTATTACATTTAAAATTACATTAACATTTACAATTACATTACATTCGTATGACATTTTCATTACATTATATTTCATAACATAACATGACATAATATAACATTTTGTTACACTTCATAACATCACTTTATATTAGTGCAGTACATTACTAAACATTATATTCCACCTCATTACATTTTCATTAAATTTAAATTTACTTTACAGTTTACATCTAAATTTCATTACATTACAGTGCATTACATTACATTACCTTACATTGCAGTAACATTTACATTTACATTATTTTACATTACATTACGTCACTTATGAACAACATGCATGCATGTATACATACTTACATAAATACTTCCGTACGGAACTACAACAATTCATGTATACATGCAAAAGTATATAGAAATGTGTATACTGCATAAATATTACCATAGGTGCATACAGGTAAATAAAGATAGTATAATAACAATAAACAGATAACATACATATATACATTCATAAATACGTACTTTTGAAATTAACTTTAAATATTTCTTTGACGAAACTTAGATTTTTTTACAAAATAAAGATTGCTCGTACAGATTTGGCAATTTGGTAATGGTTCACAACAGAATAATCCCGAAAAATTGGAATTTAATTGAAAAAAAATAAATTTCGTAAAAATTAAGTATTTTCTAAACAAACAATAAAGTGCACTTAGATTTATTATCATTTTTCTTAAATACGCAGTTAAGCTTTTTTTATTGTTTTTTAATATTCATTTTTTTATTTTATTTTAATATTCAAAGAAAAAAAAGTTTTTTAACAAAACTTATAGTATGCAATAATTTATGATTTTTAAAGGAATGCTCGATTTGCAAAAAATAGATATATCATTTTACAAATAAAACGTTCTCATTAAAAATTTTCAGTTTCAAATTTTGTAAAAAAAAAATACAAAAACATACCTTTTATAGAGTACACATAACTATCTATGACTTTCTTTTTAAAAACTCCCAAAATGTTTAAAACATTTGATCTTTTAACAAAAGTTTTGTTTCGTTTTAATTTTGAAATGTTAACCATTATTTGATATTGAAACAAAACAATGCCCAAGAAATGAATCATTTCTTTAAATTCGACGGAAAAATAGTTTTTCGACTTCTAAATTTTTATTTCCAGATTTATGTATTTTGTTGAAGGTACAGATTTTTTCTCAAGAATATTTGCTTTTTAATGTATTTTGCAAAAACAATCGCAAATAGCCAGTAAGCAATATGAATTAATTTATTTTCAAAAGATGACTGTTTGCTGGCGTACATATAATAGTTTTTAGTGAAAGTAAGTGAACATGGTGAAACTTAAACTTTTGTTAAAATTAACTTAAAATATTTCTGAGACAAATTTTGACTTTTTGACAAAATAAACATTGCTCATACAGATTTAGTACTTGGGTATTGGTTCACAACAAAATAATCCTCAAAATTTTGAATTTTAATGAAGAAAAAAAAAATCGTAAAAATGTTGTGTTTTCTAAAACGAAAACAATAAAATGCACTCAAGATTCATATCAATTTCCTGAATTACGCAATTTATTTATTTTATTTTTTGCATTTATACATGCAAAAGTGTATGAAAATGTGCATAGTGCATATATATTACCATGACTGAATACATACGTGCATACAGGTAAATAAAGATAGTATAATACAGTCCTTGGATGGTGTAAACTTCCCACTTACACCATACACCATTCATCATTACACCATACACCTTGTGCCATTACACCATACACGTTACACCTTTGCATCATACACCATTCCCCATTCTATCTACACGATCCGAAATTACCCATAATCCAATTAAATTTCAAAGAAAGCGTGCGACTACAAAATTATTCATTTGTTTTAAATAACGAATTTTGATCACAATATTGTAATTTAAAATTAAAACCTCCATCGTCATGCCTATGATGGTTATATAAACAATACAGATTTAATATATATATACATGTATTTGTAAATAAAGTACGCATAAAACTTTGCTTGTAATGAAAATTTATCCGCGATCTGTCTATCTATAAATTAAACACGATATTGGTTACAATGCTATTATTATCGGTTTTAAAATGTAGCGTAAAAATCTTATAAACTTGATTTTCAGATAAAATCGACAAACAATGCCAAAAACGAATAGTACTTAGATCATATAAAATAATCATGATAATTGAAAGCAATATTGGTGTACAGTTAATCATGCTAGAGATTATATGTCTCTGATCATGCTTATGGCCAGCGTAATATTAAAAATATTTCTTTTTCAGCACCAATCAACAGTGCAAGTATGCATGTCCTTTTTTTATTCAAATAATTGAATCATCACAAAAAATCAGTCCACATCTCAGACTGGCTCCAATTTAACTTTATTTTACTGTCTCAGGAACATATATATATATTATCTGTAGTTTTGATACTTCAGGCTGACTGGTACATGTACAACAAAATTATTTTAACGCATCAACCAAAAAACTGACCATATTTGCACTTAATTATAAAATTGAGAATGGAAATGGGGAATGTGTCAATCTGTTAATTTATATAGGGTTAAAAAAAATGTAAAATAATTTTGTCTTCTTTTTATTAAAAATATTGTCTCGCAAGAAAATTTCAGTAATTTTGATACCTCAGGCTGACTTGTATAACAAAATTATTTTAAAGCATCAACAAAAACTGACCATTTTTGCACTTTATTATGATTGATTGATTGATTGTTGGTTGCTTAACGTCCAGTGGCAAATTATTCATGCATATACAGGACGAGAACAAATTAACAATAAATACAATAGGTAGGTTCTGTAATAGAGGCGTCCGGGATTAAGGTCGGAGAAATTTAGACTGCCACGGGAAATGAGGGTATATTGGATAGGGACAGAAATTTAGCCTTGCAACAGGTCACCTACGGACCCCTCAAAGAGTTGTTGCAAGGGTTCTTAACGTGCAAATATCGTGGCACTCTCTTTACACGAGGCATCGGATTAAGCGTCCCCATTCTGACCGGACGTGGCTTCAAATCTGTACATCCCGCACAGCCAAACGGACGCCCCACTTTAGCACGGGTTTTACTGCCGGTCGGAGGAAGACCAATGGTGACCATACTTCTATTCCCTAGTCACCCTTGGGGGTCACTTTATTATGTATATCTATATAGCCGCATAGTAAATCAGCAATATTTTGATGTCAGGATGGATTGTATAATACAAATGATAGCAACAGTGCAATACAAGGACAACAAAAATTTGTCTCCATCAATCTAGATAGCCAGCATGTCTTTTTTTTATTCAAAATATTGTCTCGCAAGAAAATTTCAGTAGTTTTGATTGATTGATTGTTGGTTGCTTAACGTCCAGTGGCAAATATTTCATGCATATTCAGGACGAGAACAAGTTCACAATAAATACAATAGGTAGGTTCTGTAAGAGGGGCGTCCGGGATTAAGGTCGGAGAAATTTAGACTGCCACGGGAAATGAGGGTATATTGGATAAGGACAGAAATTTAGCCTTGCAACAGGTCACCTACGGACCCCTCAAAGAGTTGTTGCAAGGGTTCTTAACGTGCAAAGAGCGTGGCACTCTCTTTACACGAGGCATCGGATTTAACGTCCCCATTCTGACCGGACGTGGCTGCAAATTTGTACATCCCGCACAGCCAAACGGACGCCCCACTTTAGCACGGGTTTTACTGCCGGTCGGAGGAAGACCAATGGTGACCATACTTCTATTCCCCAGTCACCCTTGGGGGGACAGTAGTTTTGATACCTCAGGCGGACTCGTATAACAAAATTATTTTAAAGCATCAACGAAAACTGACAATATTTGCACTTTAGTATGTAAATCTATATAGCCGCATAGTAAATCAGCAATATTTTGATGTCAGGATGGATTGTATAATACAAATGACAGCAACATTGCAATACAATGAAAACAAAAATTTGTCCCCATCAATCTAAATAGCCAGCATGTCATCTTTTTTTTCAAAATATTGTCTCGCAACAAAATTTCAGTAATTTTAATACCTCAGGCTGACTCTTATAACAAAATTTTTCAACAGCATCAATAAAACTGACCATATTTGCACTTTATTTTGTAAATATATATAGCCGCATTATAATGCAATAATATTTTGATGTTAGGATGGGTTTTTTATATGCTGAATCTAACCATGGAATTAGGTTTGGATATTGAACCATTAAGTAAATTAAATGTTCCATTTTTAATTTTTAAGTTCTTTGACCACATTTATTCTGTGTCAGAAATCTATTATGTGTCAAATATTTAATCCCTATCTAAATTTAGAGCTGTATCAAGCATGAATATTGTGTCCATACTTGCCCCAAATGTTCAAAGTTGACCCCTGCTATCGTATCTTGCTGCCTGAGATTTAATACAAATTCTTTGATACACTTCTTATTTGAAATATCTCCAAGTTACAATTTGGAGTCGATGAGATGAAATCCTCAATTTTTGAAATAGCTTTTCTCAAATCAAAAGTTTTTCAAGATATTTAAATTATTTTCTTTATAAAATGATGTTTTAAATGACAATTTGTTCTTAAAATTCCTCGACTATATTTATCAATTACAGAAAACACTTGAAGTGTTGCAGGAATCGGGGGCAGATCCCGCCATTCTTTAAAAGGAGAGGGGGTTGCAGCATAGATTAAATGTAACCTTTGCAAATAGAGGAATCTGATCACCGAAAGAGCGTCTATCATGAAAATTGTAGAACAGTATCCTGCATTAACTTTGCATAACCAGGTAATTTTTTGTGCTTAAAGGTATTCAATTTATATGATCTATTGTGCAAAGTGTTGGCGTGATATAAATGTAAAAATGTCCTGAATACACAATCTAAAATGTTTTAGCTAAGGCTGTCAGATCATTTCATAAACTAGAAATAAAACTAACAAGTCTTGAATTAGGTTCTAAAGTGTGCAAGACAGTTAAATCTACTTCCACAATTTATCCATAATGTCAGTAATGTAAATAGCTGTACTTTTCTAAATTTGCTAGCTCAATATCAATTTAAAACCTTTTATAAAACAATTAATAACAAAACATCAGGCATGTTTCTTAAAATCCTTTTGAAGGTTTTACATGATGTTTTTTTCATTATGAATCTGTGTGCAGAGTACAATGTCCATAAGTAAATTGATGTCAGCCACTACTCTTTTGTATTTTGTTTTCAGCTTCTTGTTGATTGATTGTTAGTTGCTTAACGTCCAGTGGCAAATATTGCATGCATATTCAGGACGAGAACAAATTAACAATAAATACAAAAGGTAGGTTCTGTAATAGAGGCGTCTGGGGTTGAGGTCGGAGAAATTTAGACTGCCACTGGAAATGATGGTATAATGGATAGGGACAGAAATTTAGCCTTGCAACAGGTCACCTACGGACCCCTCAAAGAGTTGTTGCAAGGGTTCTTAACGTGCAAAGAGCGTGGCACTCTCTTAACACGAGGCATTGAATTTAACGTCCCCATTCTGACCGGACGTGGCTGCAAATTTGTACATCCCGCACAGCCAAACGGACGCCCCACTTTGACGAGGGTTTTACCGCCGGTCGGAGGAAGACCAATGGTGACCATACTTCTATTCCCCAGTCACCCTTGGGGTTGCTTCTTGTTGAATTTGAAAGTCTGAAGCCAAATGTGCCAACGAAGGATCTGGAAACTCTTTTTCTCTAAAGGATTATACAATTATAAGAAACAATAATTGGATTAGTACAAACCAAAAAGAAACCGAAATTACTGTCTGAAATCCCGACACGATGTCTTGTCTGAGGATCGAAGAGCAAAGAAAGTGTGAGCAGTTTAATCATTTAATTTAACTTGTATACAATAAAGACAGATACTAGGATACATTTGTTAAAAAAAACACCTGATCAACCTCTATGAGCAAACTATTTTCCATATCTTAGTAAGATTTTTATTCTTTGTTTAATATATATATGAATAAGATTAGGTATAAGTGCCAATGAAACAACTCTCCATTTAAAGTACGATGATAATAAATAATATGGCGGATGCAATTCTCAGAGTTGCCAGAGCAGTCCTTACTAGTAATGAACCAGCACTAACGGAACAGGCAGAAGACTTTGCGAGATAAACATCTCAAATTTTCCGACGACCAATCAAAACAAATGATCCTAACGTTCACGACAGGATCAATAACAATACCGCCATTGGGGTTTGATCCAAGCCACACAGTGACCTTCTGGAAGGAACGGTTCCCTAAGGCAACAACATGCACTAACACACTTGTTCTGACGACCTTAACAACTGACTACGGCTCATTTGTGGAAAACATGAAGTTTGGAATTTTAAATACACAAGGCTTTATGTTGAAGTGAAATGAAAGTGCTATTATTGTATGTGTGCATGACTTGATATTTATGTTTTATTTGTTGTGCTTTTGTTCTGTCGGTTTTAAAAGCTCTTCAGAGCTTGTGTTTGTAATTGTATTGATAATACATACTCTAAATAAAGCTTTATGTCCATCCAAGACACAATGTAGTTAACGTAAGCAATTATATGTTACAGTACAGTTTTCAACCCAGAGCCTTGGCTTACACACATTGTTTTCTTTTCTGTTTATTATCTTTGAACCCATAAAATCTTGCCTTGAATGATGTAAGCCATAAAATAATGTTCTATGATTAATCCATGGGGGAAATGTTTTACGGATTGTAGATGCTACATGTTGTGCTGCAATAATGGCTGTGCCAACCATTTTCAAGAAGTTGAACGACGTTGTAGAAAGAAGTGACCAGCCGCTAAATCCGTAAGTATGTTCAGACAACGATGAAAATGAACTGTCCTGCAACCATTTTTGCCAAAGAGATGGCTTTCTTTACCAATTATAAGGCCTTCAAAAATGGGAGCTCCCAAACCAGCAGAAGGATGTCATCATTTTACAAGTGGTATTCTTAACATTAAAACTAATTATTTCAATACTAATGTTTATCAACTTAGACACACTACAACCTTTAGGAGTCAAATTACTTTATCATCCTATATAGGAACTTTATGGAAGCTTTTAGATGTTGTAGGTGTCTCTTTGTCTGTTAGATATGATGTGATATAATAACTTGACCTTAACCTATTGGTCATTCTTTAGCAACAGAGCAATTGATTATTGATGTCACACGTGCGAAAACAAAATTGATGAACTGCAACTTTCACATGAAAAATATATAAATTTGTGTCTTGATTCCTTTTTTTTCTATAATTTTAGAATGCACAAGCAGTGTCGAAAGGTATCATGCCATCATACCTTTCCCAAAAATGTGCATTGATGATGAGACAGTATGTTAATTCAAAGATTGTGAGATCGGCAAAGAAGCCTAAAGCTCGGAAAACAATGTGTGACATGCTGGATTGCAACAGACCAAGTAAAGACTCTTGGGTGCAATGTGACACACGTACCAAGATATATAAGATTAACAGTTAAATCCAGGATGTTTTTGACAACGTATGCACCACACCAGTAGGAACAAGAATTTCTGTAAGAGGAGAAATTTCAAGAGCAAGTTTTTTCCAACTAATTCCACATATTGCAATGAATATTAGAATGTGGAGAATTCATTAGTATTTGTAAACACATATTTTAAAATGTACTGGACATCTAGGCAGTAAAGCTGTGATAAATATATATAATCTATTTTCATCTTAAGTACTTGTCTCCTCTTTGTATCTTTAACATCAAATACAATGTAGATTAATGAGATATCCACAATGTTAGGACTCAGAGACATTACCAAACATATCTCCTAAACAAATTATAAATGCCTTACTGAAAATAGCTCAAGAAAAAAATAACAGATTAAAGACATGTTGTAAGAAGTCTGCTTTATTTTCAGCGGAGAAAATCCAATATACATAGAAGGTGGAGGCATGTACACCTTCTCTGAGGAAGGTTGGGACGGCTTTTTCCGACCAATTTTACCGAGGGGGCTGTCAATAAATTCCGGGTAAACAATGATGAAGTCACACACATTGTAACTTTACTTTTTATGTCCTTTACTGTTGTTTTTTTTTTGCACTTTCAATTTCTAACCATGGTACTGACGCCAAATCGGTTTCCTCGTTCCGTTTTCAGTTTGATCTGTCAAAGGATCAAACAACATATTTGTTTATAGTTTCATGCTGCTTAATATGGACACTTTAAGGTTTTCGTAAAAACATTTCAAGCAACCTTTTGAGTGATGGGCGATCTTTTACTTGTTTTTATTGCACTTCAGGGTTCCTGTTGTTCCTTGGTTTTCCTCTTATAGTTGATGCGTTTCCCTCGGTTTATGTTTGTAACCCGGATTTGTTTTCTCTCAATCGATTTATGACTTTTGATCAGCGGTATACTACTGTTGCCTTTCTTTACTAGAATTTTCTATTATAAAAAGAACATATTTATATTTGCTTTTAGCTGTCAAACAATAACTGCCACAAAAAATCACACTGTAGGAAATCCTTAAGAATATTGTTTTTCAGGTACAAAATGAATATTTCTCTTAAATTTAGTGATAGTTTCGAGGTTATACTATATATTCTTTATGGTTGATACCTGTTATTTATTTCTGGCATGAAGCCATGGTTTTTGTATCAAACTATTCCAGTTTCAATCTTTTGAAATTGTTCTTATCATATTGCTGAAAACAATGCAACTTTTCCTTCAATATTCCAAACAGGTGTGGAAGTACTAGAAGACAAATAATGAGGAGGATAATTCTACATTTATATATCTATTAAAGGAAATATGTAGAAGAAGACGTGGTGGGATTTTCTGCAATTTGGTAATATTTAGTTTTTTTTATTACTCTTCGTATTAGACATAATATTAAATTTGTTATTGTACGGGCTATAGAAAGTTGGCTTTAATTCCGATTTATCAATCCTTATGAAATTTTAAAACATTTTTTGTTGTTGGCAAAAAATGAAGACTTATATTTTGGATAATGCGCCTTAAGCGTAAGGCGAGTTTTTACTTTAATGAGCAAGACATGGGACTGCCACACGTGGATAAAGATCTGTTTACCATTCCGAAATTCCACACCAGGAGTATTTCATCAGATTTGATACAAGAGATTAATTATTTCTTTTATAAGAGGACAACTTGTAATCATCCTCTAAAAGAGCTGCCACATAATTTTAACTTTTTTCTTTTATCTTGCATTGATTTTAAGTTTTTTAACATGAAATTGTCATGAAAATTCATGTAAGCATATCATGATAATGGTTTTTATATTTGAAGGTTCGAGAATACAAAGCAATACTGTTGATTGATTGATTGATTGATGTTTGCTTTACGCCAGCTTTGCGCAAAAAGGCTATATAGCGGCGAGAGCTAATTCAAATAGTTTTACAATTTAAAGTATATTTTTAAAATCCGACAAAAGGTCCTTCAAGATACTAAACTCAAGGCCAAAGCAAAATTGATTTTTTACAAATAAAATTCAACACTAAGATAACGTGATAAAAATTAGAATCATTTTTAATTTATACAACATTTTTATATTTTAGACTGTTGAGGGGTTTCAATACAACAAAAATAAATCAGAAAGAAGAATAAGACAGCTGCAAGCAAAAGTATATGCCAAAAGGAAAATGAAAGAGCAGGAGCTGAACTTTTTTAAAATACTTAAAACGAACGCATTGATGTTAATAAAAAAGGAAAATATAATACTAAAACCAACTTTTATATTCTTGTTTTATAAGTAGCAGTGCATAACGCAGCTTGTCAAATATTTCTTGGTATAACTGGTAAAGGCTGCTTCTTTCACTAAACCTAATGAATATGGCGAAAGGCACAAGATACTGGTCTCCAGACACATTACAAGAACAACAATTACATTAACAGATTTGTTCCACGTGCAGCAGTTCTTTCCTTTGTACCAATGCAGCATATAGAGGATGTTCGATTAAATACATTAGAAAAAATCGAAAAAAAAAACCACACAAACATCAACACTTTAGAGTTTACAGACTATGTTACCGAATACTGGGTTGTGACTTACAGCCATCCTTGAGACTATTACAGTAAGCCAAAGAACAACCATTTAGAAGGATGTCATCAAAAACTGAAGATACATCTAGAACACCCACACCCCAGACATCTTCAACTTGGTAGAACTACTAAAGAAACAGCAGGAGCTATCCATACTCAGCAGGTGGTAAACGTAAAAGAAAATACATTGAAATTGACATCAGGCTATCTGACCTAATACGGACGCTGCAGGATAACAACATGACACCAGTGGAGTACACAGATGCAGCATCACATCTTCTACATATCAATAAGTGCGAGTTTAGAGAAATCTTCGTGAACTTTGTTAATCTGTATCTGTGTAATTATTGTAAGATTTAATAGAAAATGAACCTACACAGCTGAAAAGGCGTTTAAAATGGAATCAGAGTATTACCATCGAATGAACAACTTGTAAACCAAAATACAAAACAAAAACAAAAACAGACAGAGATCGGGAAGAAAAGCACCGAACAGCAAAAAAAAAAAGTCTTTTCTTTACAAAGTGAGATTTCTCATGACCATTTATTATCAGAAGTCTTGATGTAGACTTGCGCAACAACTTGATGATCGTGTCTACAGAAGAACACCAACTTCATATTAGCAAACGGTTCCTTCTAAACACAAACATGTACATTTATCGGGTATACAAACGAATGTATTGTCCCTCTAATCTGAAAAAATGAATAACTATCAGTCGAAGAAAAACGCCAACTTTCAATTAAATCTCCTAATAAAGACTTTTAACATCCCTAAAACTGGATGCCTCGAAAGACAACATTACAGCAATTGGGGAAATTACTGCATTGTCAATTGGATTAATTTCTCAATCAACAAAAATTGGTTCAACGAAAATAAATTAATCCACAGTAATAGAAAAGTTTTGTGTTCATAAATGCAACGATTATCAAGGCTCAAATGGCTTAAGGTTTTTATTTATATCTATATAGGTTCTTTTTGTTTTAGAAAAATTGAAGACTAGAGATTTAAAGAATACCTGTTAGCAATAAAATATTCAGACAAATTAATGTGTTACATGTGTTATCAGCAACAGTGGTACAACTTATTTCAGTAAGGGTCACATTCCTATTGCAATTAAACAAACAAGAAGGTTTATCATTTTGGTCAACAAGCCAGAGCTTTGTCGCTGGAGTAAACTCTATTTTTATTGTATTTCTCAATCAACAAAAATTGGTTCAACGTAAATAAATTAATCCACAGTAATAGAAAAGTTTTGTGTTCTTAAATGCAACGATTATCAAGGCTCAAATGGCATTTAAGACAGAAAAAAATATTCAAAATGCATTACTGATGGATCACATATTTTGCTAAATTGAGAATGTGAACTTCAATGCCAATTGAAAATAAGTATGATTTTAATGTGTTAGACTTTACGCTGTTTGTTGGTTTTAAAAATTATTTAACACTAGAAATGAAGATTTTGATAACCAGCTAATGATACGCTCTTTGGAATTATGATAGTGATAACACTGGAACTTAACTTTCACATTTGTTTTCACAATTATGTTTAATATATATACTTTACTGGAGTGAAATTCACATTAATTTTTTCTAGGTCGGAAGGACCGTGTCAAGTGTTTATGATAACAAAAAGAAGTTTATTGTTAGAGTTAAGTGCAGTGTCGGAGGACCAACATGAAGTCAAAATGTACAAATGGTGCCCTATTCAAAGAAACTCTACAAAGCTGACCAAAGAACAGAAAAAAAGAAGTGCTAATGAAGAGAAAAGTTCATTTTGCATTGCAAATGTAGGTAAACATCTTAACTGGGTATATAGGCGAATTAGCAAAATCTTAAAAGTAATGTGCAGAATTTTGTATAAAATTACTAATATATAAAACTACAGAAATCTTTCATATATGTCCTCGCAATTCTCATAATTTTAGACGCTATCACTTTTGATCCATCGCCAGGTTTAACAATAAGGAAAATACATTGTAGGTATCAACAACCTGTCAGCATACAAGACAACGGGAAGTTTTACGGCTGAACAGGAAGGACTTTACCTGATATCTGCTTCTGTGATGTCGTACATCAGTGGTGCAAATTATTACATTAGGCATAATTGATATGTTAATTAACAGTGAACCACCGTCGAGACGATCAAATTTATATTTTGTAGGTAAACATTTATCACAAATAAAAAGGCTGAATGTACAAAATAAAGTTTATAAGTCTGTACAAATCTTACGCTTAAAGATCAGTTTTCCGGAAAAAAAACTGTCAATATGTTGAATATGTTATGACTTACAATATAAATTTAGAAGCAAGCCCTAAATTTTATGTAAAATTATTATTCGATGCAACATGCATTCAGATGTATAAATGATTCATAAGTTCTGTATTATGAGCATTTTTAAATAGGTCATTACTTAATCTTTATTACAGATAAAAGAACGTGCAGAAACGGGAGTGGAAGCATGTGTGATGGGGATTGATTTGCAGCAAAATATTGAGATGGGCCCACCTAAGATGTGTCATTTATTTTCATACCTTCTGAAATATTGAGCTTTTAAGTAGTTAGTTAACGCCGCCGTATCACTATCCCGGTGTCGAGTTTTCTGCGACAAAGGTCGCAGGCTCGTCAGAAATCATCATACTTTAGGGGTTTAACCAATTAATGTCTACTAATGGGAGTCATTGCCCTTAACTGATAATGTTGAGTTGAAATAAAGACATGACCTGTTTATCCGTTCAGACTCTTACAATAAAATAAGCGACAAATAGATGCCGAGTTAAGGGACTACACAAGAAAGATGCATTCAACAAAATCCAGCAAACACGAAAGGTGATGTCCAATCCCAAGACACCGGAACAAATTCCGTAAATGTTACATCACTAATGCCAGTAGAAACATCACAAGAGCAGATTGAGACAAGCAATGTCTAAATACTATCACACGACACGAAATAAATAATGTCGCAGAACAGGGAAAACATACCGACACTCACGAGAAAATAAATAATGTCACACAAAAACAGAAGAAAAAAACCCATGCCACACACGAAGAGCCAATAGATGAAGAAACTACCAGTACAAACGTCATTAAATCACATGATACAACCGAAGTCATCAGTTGATAACCTTCTTTATTGGGCAGCTTGTAGCACTGTCAATTTTAGAAGATGGACCTGGTCTGCCTATTTTTGCAGAAGCAGCTACTGATTTCATTTTAGAGGGGTCTATCAAAAGTCTGCACCTGAATTTTATCTGACTGTTGGTCATTACAACAAGGATTTACCAGACTTTATATCTAGAGGTTGTTAAAAATGAAAACAGAATCAGGAGAATTATAATTCGACCTAGGTGATGATTATCAAACTCAAAACTATTTAAAAAACATCAGAGGTCACTGCACGCACTAATCAAACAGCTCTTTGAAAAAGAAAGTCCACGGAAACGCAACAAAAATCTTTAGAAAAATCACATGCATCTTAGTACTGGAATATTAGTAGTAAGGTAAACTCATCACCCAACTACATGTAATGAAATTAACGGTACAAATTCTTCTTCACCAGATTATTAATTATTGAAATTCACCATCGTAGCATTATGTATTTTGAGCAAACATTGGCCACCTTTCCATTAATGTCATATAAGGATTCAACTGGAGATGTCAGTATTGTTAGAGAGAGTATATGTGGAACCTTGTATCTTAGGTGCAGTTTCACGACTTTGTACAAAACAAATGTTAAAAAGCAAACATTAAACAAAATGTAGGAATCAACCGAAATATAGATGTAAATAACCTCGGAGCTAACGTAGACCGTGACGTTCAAATGAGCCACAATATTTAAACAGGAAGGGGAAGTTGTCAGGAAAATGCAGAAATCGACGAGCTAGAAATGTCAAATTTCATTTTAACACCACCCGAACAACGAGATCTTTCTAATGCCGACAGCTCAAGCGATTCGTCAGTTGGGTTGCTGCTACTAAGTGATGGTTTTTGAATCCATTACAGTCACTGATGCCTACGTTACAGCAGTCTGGAAACATTCAGGAGGATTTTGATGAAAAAGTAATGCCTCTGAAGAGAAAAGGGCGTATACAAATATGTATCAATCTCTTTAATCAAACAGACAGGATGAATTAAAGACTATTTTCAGGAAATCAGTACCAACCTCTTCAATTAAGACAGCGCAGTGATTTGTGCGATGGATTTCGGCTACGAAGCGATGTTTTTTTGTAATCCATACCAGTCACTGATGCCTACGTTACAGCTGTCTGGAAACATTCAGGATTCTGATGAAAATAGTAATACCTCTGAAGAGAAAAGGGCGTACAAAAATATGTATAAATCTCTTCAATAAATCAGACAGGACTAATTGAGACTATATTCAAAAATTCTATATTAATCACTTCAATCAAATAGACGGGACGAACAAAATGTAGGGATCTTCCAAAATGGAGATGTAAATATCCTCGGAGCTAACGTAGACCGTGACGTTGAAATGAGCCACAATATTTTAACAGAAATCGACGAGCTAGAAATGACAGATTTCATTTTATCCCCACCCGAACAACGAGATCTTATTAATGCCGACAGCGCAAGTGATACGTCCGATGGGTTTCGGCTACCAAGTGATGGTTTTCTAAATCCATACGTCATTGATGCATATATTAAAGCAGTGTGGAAACATTCAGGAGTATTCTGATAAAAAAGTAATGCCTCTGAAGAGAATAGTGCGTATACAAATATGTTTCAATCCAATAGACAGGACGAATTAGGACTTATATTCAAGAATTAGGACTAATTGAGACTATATTTAAGAATTCTGTATCAATCTCTACAATCAAAAGGACAAGACGAACAAAATGTAGGGATCTACAAAATATAGATGTAAATAACCTCGGAGCTAAAATAGACCGTGAAGTTGAAATGAGCCACAATTAGATTTGATCTAAATGCTTTAGTTTTTGAGATATGTCAAAAACTGTATTTTACCCTATGTTCTATTTTTAGCCATGGCGGCCATGTTTTCTGAGGAAACAGAAAATAAAACACAAACTTTATTCTAGATAACCCAAGAATCATTCAGCTTACGTTTAGTTTAATTTGGTTCAGTAGTTTCAGAGAAGATTTTTTTAAAGTTAGAAAACATGATAAACAAATTGTGTAAAATTGTCCTTAAAGGGCAAAAACTCCTTAAGGAGTCAATTGACAATTTTGGTCATAATTACTTTTTTATAGATCTTACTTTGCTGAACATTTTTGCTGTTTACAATTTATCTTATCTATAATAATATTCAAGATAATAACCAAAAACTGCAAAATTTCCTTAAAATTACCAATTTAGTGGCATCAACCCAACAATGGGGTGTTAGATTCATCTGAAAATTTCAGGGCTGATAGCAGTTGACCTAATGAACATTTTACCCCGTGTCAGATTTACCCGTAATGCTTTAGTTGTTGAGATATAAGCCAAAACTGCATTTTACTCCTATTTTCTATTTTTAGCCATGGCGGCCATTTTTTATTTTGACGAAACAAAGAATAAAACAGAAACTCAAACTTTATATTAGATACCCTAAAGATCATTCAGCTTAAGTTTGGTTGGAATTGGTTAAGTAGTTTCAGAGGAGATGTTTGAAATAGTTTAAACCGGACGGACGACGACGACGGACGTCAAGTGATGGCAAAAGCTCACCTTTCCTTTGGAAAATTGAGCTAAAAATTACATCCAGGATTAAACAGCATATAACATAATACACAAACTTGTTTGATTAAAACTAACGTCAAATCTTAATCTTGAACTCCATCCACATTAACTGTCAAATTAAACGGAAGATTTACGAGATTCCGCAATTTAGAACTTCTCAATTTGGTGCTTAATATTGATGGCTTATCAAAAGACACCCCTTACCAGTAGCATAATCTGAAAACTTATTTAAAAGACTACAACGACCAAACCGAATGAAAAGGATCATAATTGAACAGCTACATCGGATATGACTTCGCATATATATAATACATATAATTTAATGGCAGCCACAAAATATGTATGTTATAGAACTCGTTCGTGAGCTGCTCCACTCAAAGGGGCATAATCGTACCGAATCAGAAGCAAACATGTGGTAAAAACCGATCTGACATCTTACAGATCCGTTTTAAAGTTCTTTATTGACATGCTTGTATCCATTCCACTAACTGCATGTCGGCATGTTGGGAATCTGACCTAAAATAATTTTGATGTACTATTAGGGGGTGTTTAACCACCTCAAGTATCCATGCGGATCTCGAATGGACGATTAAATGAAACGTTACTTACAAACTACACCAGAAGGAAAATAATTTTGCCGTTGGTAGTACGGAGAGCTGCAATCTGCTATATAAATCATTCCGTATTCGCCTTAAACTAGGTACGGAAAGTGATTTTTTTAAAATCAACTGATCTAAGAAAACTGTACCTCATTTTAAAGGCTCTTTAATTCTTACTCTTCTAGAAAAACTGTTTCCTCTCTTTAAAAAATAATAAAATACATTTTTTTAATCATTTGGGTTATAGTATGTTTATATTGCTTCTTTTTCATCTTGTTAGTCAATTTCAATCCTCTATGTTAAGTTTTTTGGTTAAAATAGAAGCATAAAGCATGAAAATGTCAACCACTCTCATGAAATTATATCGTCCAAAGTCACATAAGATGACGATACCTTTATATATTCCTTTCTTCAGAACATCAGTCGGTATATTGAAAATGTAAAGTAAAACTTTATAAACATTTGAATGTAAAAAAAACAAAATATAAATGTGAATATTAATTACCCTTTATATACATATGATAGTCATGATAGTTATAGAATGTTCCTTTTCATTAACATTCTATTTAATGAAATAGTCATTCTTATATAGCATGTATAGTGAATGCTTATAAATAAAAATAAACAACAACCTTCCAACAATTATACTACAGGTCTAAAATACCTGTTGCACTGAAAAACAGTGAAAATAAATATAACATTATTTTTATTTGAGAAATTAAAAAAATTTTTATGTCAGATCACTGTAAATACTTGTATGTATATTAAAAAGTAAAGTAAATTCATATCTGTATATCAGTTACAATATTTATACAGTAAAATCTGTAAACCAATCTCATTCACGACTGAAGTTCAAAATGCATTGAATCTGAAATGAAGGGACTTCAGAACATGGTTTCCGGTTTGGTTTAGACTAGTTTCACTGTATCAAGCATTAGTTGTTAGTAAGACTTTTGCTTCCCAGATATAATATAATTATTATTTCAGGATACATGTATATATTAAATTGCATGGTGTTCGCTAGTGTTTTTTTTTCTCGACATGAAATTACTTCAATACTGATCAATACAGAAAGTGGTAAGCTCCAAGGAAAAACTTGATTAGTTCATGTATTCCTATACATGATCATGCTGAAATCATATTAAAAAATTGCACTTCCGGTGCAACTACAAGCAAAACGAATCTTGAACAGAACTTCGAACATGGTTTGAGACCTACCATCTCCGGTATTATCTCAAGTTTTTGACTTGATAATCCTCTAACAGTCTGTATGTGTAGATAGCTGTAGTTTCCGTTACGTTCCCTTATTTAATTATATCCGTGTATTTAGAACATATATGTGGGGAAAATTTCAACAACTCAGTTATTGTGATCACACACACACACACAAAAATATGTATACAAAAAATAATATCTTTATAGAGTGTACTGTTAAATACAGTCTGAAAAACCACATTATTCAGTATCCTTACTATCTCGTGTGCAATGGCAAATGGTTAAACTATCTTTAAATCGCAATAAATTGACTGTATAATGTAAAAAAAAAAAATATTACGCTGATTTCCAATCAAAACTAAACCTAAAGTGGTCCATGCAAGGGAAATAACTATGTATAAACAAAAAGTAGGGTTATTTATAAAAATTAATTTTGATATGAACACAGCTATCTAGATTTATTTATTGGACATAATTATTTAATTAATACATTAAACTTAATAAAAAAGTACATTTTATGGCTGTATAACGTTCCCTTGTATCTTTTTGAAACGAATGTAACTTTCAAACCCTTGTTTGTACCTCAAATATTTCATCGTATTCCCGAAAATTATAATATACAGAATCATGAATATTCATATGATATCTATCAAAAGCAATCAGAACCTTGTGAGACTTAACAAGTTAATAGAAGGCCGTAATCGGAGGTCATCCAAAGATTTTATTTTTACACACATCTGGGAACAATTATTTTGGGTAATTTGGAGTTATCTCCCATTGGTTTGCCATACCTACTTAAACGTATACAAATAAAAACGGTAGATCTTCAATTACCCATGCATGCTTGATCACTTTATCTGACCTTATTTTGGCTTTTTTTTAATGAGCTCAAATTGAATTTCAGAAGCCTGCATGAGGACGACTCCAAAGGCAAAAGTGACTGAAGTAGAAGAGGCAATTATTGGGTAAACGGACAAAAAGTCACAGGCCATAAAGTCTCAAATTTGATAGGACAAAAAGTCACAGACAATTTGTTGACAATTGTTCGAATATTAAGAGAAAGATCTTGAAATATTTTCTTTTTATTACATACATTCATTTTTAAGTTTAGGAAACTGTTCATCAGCCTTGATAAATGGGAACAGGACTGGCAATTGAATTTTAATCCGGAAAAGTGTTATGTAATACATATCTCTAAAAAAATTAACCCTTCCGCTTTTGATTATACATTGCACAATCATGTTTTAGAATCAGTAAAATACAGTAAATATGTAGGCGTAACTATAAGCCATGATCTTGACAAGGGGAACACACATAAACAATATTACCTTGGAGGCAAATACAACCTAAGGTTTTCTTCGTAGAAACTTAAAAAATCTGCACACGTAAGATTAAAAAACCTTACGTACACATCACTTGTCCGTCCAGTCGTCGAATACTCTTCCCCTGTCTGGGTTCGTACAAAAAGCACCACATCACTCAGGTTAAGCAGATTCAGTGTAAAGCAGTCCGATTCGTCTATAATGATTATAAAGACAGAAAACCTGGAGCCATTTCCAACATGATGAATTCTTTACAATGTGAAAATTTATACATTAGATGAATAAAATTTAGTGGGGGTTAGTAGAAGTTCCAAAGGACAAATTAAGGAAATCTGATAGACGTACTGGGGGGAAACATAAATTTCAGCAAATAGCAAACAATAAAGACTTCTATATTCTTTCTATCCAAACACTATCTCTGAAGCAATATCATAAAAAAGGTTTGTTTGTGTTGAAAAACATTTAAAAAAAAATGTCTGTTGTAGACTTCCACTTAATGGTCCAGATGCTTCATATTAAAAAAACATCTATCTGTTGTGTAATATAATTTCAAGTTCAACAGATGTAATTTGAAAATTACTTCTGCTAACGGAATAATTGGAAACAGAAGAAACTCCTTCTATCATCTGTGTAGTGCTGGATGCTGTTTGTGTATGATTTTTACTCTTTGCATCATATACTATAACTTCTTCTGATTTTTCCTTCTCCTTCCTTTTCAACCACACAGTAATATCTTCCAGCCTCGCCTATTCTTATAAGGTTGTGTTCAAACCCATTTTTAATATATTTAACTTTAAAGTCATGATCTAATGGATCAGTGTCATCCCATGATCTATGAAGTTCTCCTGTTTCATCAGAGAGTAAAAGTAGTTCCACGGCTTGTTTCCTGTCGGTAACAGTTACCATTGAAACGGAATCCCAGTGTGCCGAATGCTTTTCTTTTGTATACCTAATGTAAATACTCGAAATATCCTGGTCACTTCTAATTTTGTTGCTCTTGTTTTGGGAAGATTTTGCTTCATTCTTTTCAGGGTGGTACATATTTAAAATAGTGAGAAACTGTTTCAAACAAAACAAGGAAAACATTGAATTGCAGGTTGAAAAATAACACGAAAGAACATTTTGAGAGCACATAAAATAACTTTGTATTGCCAACGAATAAATTATTTTTAATTTACCTGTGTCACGACGTCTGGCAAAATGTGAAAACACAAAAATTCTAAACGGAATGTCCCTAGTCTAAAGGTAAAATAAACAGCTAAGCACATCATACCCAGCAGACGTTGTATATACGTCATTTAGACGTTGGACCCTGACGTTGCACCTACGTTAGGTTTTGGTTGTATATGATTGTTTTTAGACGTCAAAATCTGACGTCTAGCCGACGTCGTGATAAACGTCTATACAACGTCAGTACAACGTTGTTACAACATCAGATCTACCAGCAAGATGAACCCTGTAAAAAGTTCAATGTCGGTTCAACGTCTATCCAACGTCAAAACAACCTTCATTTAAACTCTTTAAATATACTTAGATGTCAGTACGACGTCTATTCAACGTAATAACAACCACCAATAAACCTCTTTAAATATGCTCAGATGTCAGTACAACGTCTATTTAACGTAATAACCACCACCCCATAAACCTCTCTACATATGCTAAGTACAACGTAATAACAACCACCAATAAACTTCTTTAAATATGCTCATATGTCAGTACAACGTCTATATAACGTAATAACAACCACCATTAAATGCTCAGATGTCTTCACATCATTCTTAAATAGTAAAGTACTGATCAAAGTACTTAAGTTGGTCAAGAAGAGGTCAATCAAACATAATTCAAACTAGTAAACGTCCTAAATAAGTGCTTGAACATCAGAAAATCGTTCTATATATCAAATTCTGGAAACCTTATGTTGAGTGCTTGTGAGAATGTCACCACAACTACCTTGTACATCAATCTGATGTTATACATGTATAAAAAAAATCATCAAAAATCAAAAACATATACATATTTAATATGGGATTATTTAAACATTTAAAACATCAATGTCTATCATCAGCTCCATCTCTATTATTGGCATCTCCGTTTCCATTATTGGCCGCTCCATTTGCATTGTTGGCCGCTACTATTCCTGCTGCTGCATCAGCTTTTTTCTTACGCCTATCTCCTCCCATTCTGTCAGGTGCATACTTCAGGTATGCTGCAGTCACCTGAGGAATGTTATGTTCAGTTACTGGAATAAAAAAATATAAATTTTTGTGAAACCAGACAGTGTTAAAATCAAGAATTTGTCAATTTTCATTCATATGACAAATATAAAGTAAACATTCAGAATAATCTTGAGAGAAACAACTTCATATTTTTTCTCTATATTTAAAAAATTATGAATTAAATAAATCAAAGCTTTAAAATAAACCAATTTGTCTATTTCTTGCTCAAGGGTTGAAAATATCTCATTTTTTAAAAACTTAAATAACACAGAGACATGTTTTATTTTTTATTTATTTTTTAAATTACCCAAAATCACAACTAGAGGCTCTCAAGAGCCTGTGTCGCTCACCTGTATTTACTAATGCTTTGGAAATCATGTAAAATAAGGTTCAAATCATAATTAATAGTATTAGATATTAGATATTATAATGATATCTAAGATAATAACAAAAACTGCAAAATTTCTGTAAAATTACTAACTCAGGGGCAGCAACCCAACAACGGGTTGTCGGGTTCGTCTGAAAATTTCAGGACAGATAAATCTAAATCTGATGAACATTTTTGCCACCTGTCAGATTTGCTCTAAATGCTTTAGTTTCAGCGATATAAACCAAAAACTGCATTTTACCCCTATGTTCTATTTTTAACCATGTCGGCCATGATGGTTGGAAGGCGGGGTCATCGGACAAATTTTTTACGTATATATGGATTATATTTAGTTATTAAAACTAATGGAATAATTTGTTTTTCTTTTGGTTTGTGTTGTTGTAGTAATTCAGTACGGTCAATTGATTGATTGATTGATTGTTGGTTGCTTAACGTCCAGTGGCAAATATTTCATGCATATTCAGGACGAGAACAAGTTAACAATAAATACAATAGGTAGGTTCTGTAATAGATTAAGGGATTAAGGTCGGAGAAATTTAGACTGCCATGGGAAATAAAGGTATATTGGATAAGGACAGAAATTTAGCCTTGCAACAGGTCACCTACGGACCCCTCAAAGAGTTGTTGCAAGGGTTCTTAACGTGCAAAGAGCGTGGCACTCTCTTTACACGAGGCATCGGATTTAACGTCCCCATTCTGACCGGACGTGGCTGCAAATTTGTACATCCCGCACAGCCAAACGGACGCCCCACTTTAGCAAGGGTTTTACTGCCGGTCGGAGGGAGACCAATGGTGACCATACTTCTATTCCCCAGTCACCCTTGGGGGTTCGGTCAATTGATAAAGCATCAGTAATACTATCATCTATTTCAACGTTATCATAACCCCCATCTAATAATTTCACCTTGAATTTAGTTAGATTGTTTATTAATTTGTTATGGTCACTTGTGTTTCTAATTTGCCGTATTGCTTCACCTTTAATAAATCCTCTGAATACATGCTGTGAGTGACAGCTATTTCTGTGTAATAAAAGATAAGAATTGGTTTCTTTAAAATGTATTTCAAGGTCAAGAATGCCATGTGTTGTAAATCTTTGACCTTTAATTACATCAACATCTAAGAACGACATTTTATCGTTTGAGATTTCACAAGTGAACTTTAATAAGGGGTTAAAATCATTTGCTAGATGAAACAAATCTATAATTTCATCTGTTGTTCTCCCCCAAGGGTGACTGGGGAATAGAAGTATGGTCACCATTGGTCTTCCTCCGACCGGCAGTAAAACCCGTGCTAAAGTGGGGCGTCCGTTTGGCTGTGCGGGATGTACAAATTTGCAGCCACGTCCGGTCAGAATGGGGACGTTAAATCCGATGCCTCGTGTAAAGAGAGTGCACGTTAAGAACCCTTGCAACAACTCTTTGAGGGGTCCGTAGGTGACCTGTTGCAAGGCTAAATTTCTGTCCCTATCCAATATACCCTCATTTCCCGTGGCAGTCTAAATTTCTCCGACCATAATCCCTTAATCTATTACAGAACCTACCTATTGTATTTATTGTGAACTTGTTCTCGTCCTGAATATGCATGAAATATTTGCCACTGGACGTTAAGCAACCAACAATCAATCAATCATCATCTGATGTTCCATCATATATTATGAATCCATCGTCTCTATATCTGCCATGATAAAATATTTTGTCTTTATGTTGAAATGTAGAAATAATTTGGTTCATTATTTCAAACATAAGTATGTCACAGATTTCCGGTGAAGGAACTGCACCAATTGCCGTACCTACTATTTGTTTATAAATTTTTCCATCAAATTCAAACACATTGTTTTCTAAAATGATTCTCAACAAATGTATTAATACATGGACCGGCGGAACACTGACTTTGAAGTTTGATTTGTCAAAACTGTCATAGGCTCGTTCAACCGCACTCAATAACGCTTCTTGAGGTAGATTAGTAAACATCTGTGTTATATCATACGAAACCAACAGGCTATTTGCCATAGGTTTTAATTTCTCAATGATATTAATGAACGATGTAGTATCTTTTATATATGTAGACTGATTTTGAACTATTGGTATAAGAAAATAGTCAACATAATGACCTATAAGTTCAGTTACAGAACCACACTGTGATATAATTGGTCTGCCAGGTGGAATTATATTTAATTCATTTAATCCATCATGTTGTATTTATTTTAACGTCTCAGTTTCAAGACGGTGAATTTTTTGGAGAATATAAATTCTCCCTTAACGTGCATCTCTTAATTTTTGACCATTTGTAAAAAATTTGAATGATATATTGTCGATTATGCCTTGGTCGTATAATGATTTAACATACTCAATGACCTGGATTTTCAGTTCTGCCATGTTAAATGAATCTAATTGGCAGTAATGTTGAGTATTTAGTTGTCTTGTGACTTCTGCTATGTAGTCTAGCCTATCTAAAATAACACAATTTGAATTTTTATCTGCCTTTTTTAGTACTATTGTTTCATCATTTTTCAAATTGCGTAGCGCTATTCTTTCGCCCTAAGTAAGATTGTATTTTACATTTTTTTCTATTGGTAGAAAAGACAATTCAAGCTTTGTTAAATCTATGTAATTTTCCAACGTATGGCACGTAGAGGCAGTTTATATCCTGTATTGCTACGAAATGGATGAAGGTCAGTTTTTTCTTGACTGAACATATACCGACATCGTAGTTTTCTAGCAAATTCATTGTAGTCTTTTAGTATAGACATTTTTGCATTTTTGCTTGATGGCGTTGGTATAAATTTCAAGCCTTTCGCCAACAGGATATATTCCTGATTCGATAATCTGCGTTTTGATAGATAGATTAATTACATGCTTTTTCGCATGTGCAGTTCTTTGCTGCATATTATATTCATTCCGTTCTCTTTTATTGAAGAATCGGATTTTTTGCTTTTTAGCATTTCTATTAAAACGACGTGCCATTTTTGAAATACTTTGACAGAAAGTTGTCTCATTGGCACTCATACCATCCTCCTCTTCTTATTTATATATTTTTTTAATATATGTACATGTACATGTATAATGATTTAAATTCAGATAAGTAGCAGATGCAGTTCAGATCTATTTTCCTTGGAGGACAAAATGTAATAACAATAACTACGAAAAATTGTCCTGTGGGTGGACCATACTTCATAACTTTTGCTGTAAAATTCTGTCCACTTAAGGGACAATATTTCATGGCAATGGCCATTATTTAATACCAAAATTCTACATTAACATTTGTCTTCTTACCTTAATATGTATATACTTTACACACTTCCTTCTTATTGTTCTTCTTTCATTGTCATTAGCATTAGCTGGGTATTTCTTAGAACTTAAACTTATCTATATTCACTTCCAATTATTATTTATAAAAAAGAAGATGTGGTATAATTGCCAATGAGACAACTCTCCACAAGAGACCAAATGACACAGAAATTAACAACTATAGGTCACCGTACGGCCTTCAACAATGAGCAAAGCCCATAGCGCATAGTAAGCTATAAAAGGCCCCGAAATGACAATGTAAAACAATTCAAACGAGAAAACCAACGGCCTAATTTATGTACAAAAAATGAACGAAAAACAAATATTTAACACATAAACAAACGACAACCACTGAATTACAGGCTCCTGACTTGGGACAGGCACATACATACATAATGTAGCGGGGTTGAACATGTTAGCTGGATCCCAACCGTCCCCCTAACCTGGGACAGTGGTGTAACAGTACAACACAAGAACGAACTATACAAATGAGTTGAAAGAGGCTTAACTCGTCAGATGGATAAAAATACAAATACATTGTACTACAATTACAAGTGGACGTGACCGGGTACTTATACATCCGAACAACAAAAAGACACTAAGTACAGATCTGAGAGTACTCGCAGTTATACTGACAGCTAGTTCAAAGCCACTAACAACTAAGACTAAATTATCAATATTTGTTTGTTTATATTAATAAACTTCTAATCAATCGTTCTGACTTTATTAAAATTCAAGTATTATAAAACTATTTAATGACCTTTGTATTACTTCCCTTAGAGGACACCTAGCATTCCTACAAACAATTTCCTGGGTTTGGCTAGGACGATAGGTCTGGGTCTGATCATTTGTTTTCGTTTCAGTACTTTTAAACAAGGCCTTTAATATAGCTTTTGTTTCACCCATGTACCCTTTTGTTTTTATAATATTCAGGGCTTTCAACACCATAACTAAAGCTGAACTGCATGGTTGATTGACCTTTTGCACCGTCACATCTCTTTCTCGTTTTGTCTTTAAAGCCTTCCACAATTCTCTGTTTACCAGAGGTACATATCAAAAATCAAATGACCATTCGTAAATGCTTGACTATTTTAATAATAATAATAAAATTAAGATAACCGTTGATTTATATCAACGCTTGTCTCAAAAATATTATCTTTCAAAATATAGATCTACATTTTTGCTACATTTTGTACTTTCAATCTTATCTTATATCTACACAGTACTGCAGTACAATACTTATATCTGAAAATATACCTCCTCATACAATGGTGTACACCAGTATTTGGTCTATCATTCAGGAATAAAGGATCTAAAACATCATACTGCTTATGCTGGTCTGAAGCAGCAACATTCATTCTCATGTACCTGAAAATATGAAAAGTAAATGCTTTAATTAAATTAAATAAATCAAAATTTTATAAACAGTCAATCAATTCATTATCTAACATATATGAATATTACACAAATAAAACGAAGACGGTTTCTAGAACCAATAACAAAAAAAGAAGTTATAAATCTAAATATTGGTGTACTATAAATTTCATCATTTCTCCAAAAGCATTGCAATAAAAATGATACTGATTGAACTGGTTTGGATATGAGCATTGACTACATACCACATAAGCCCTGGAAACCCAAGCATGTCTAACTAACCGGACGTTTCAAGATATTTGATTTAGTTCACTCAACAGCTGACTAAGAGATTTAGCTTTTTCTTGTCGAGATATTCATACTTCAATGCCAAATTCTGTCTTTCAATTCCATATTCGTATTAACAGATACGTTGAACCTTTCCTGCCTGTGTCCTCAAACCAAACGCTGAAAATTAAAATATAAAGGATATAATGATATATACCAACTTAAATAAATTTCAATGGATGAAAGGCATAAAATCCCAATATGTTAAAACATTTTAAACAGTTGTCTCATTGACAATTAAGTAACCTCAATTAGTATATCATATTACTACTACAATGAATTTGTTGTACATCAATAATATAATTTAAATTTTTGGGCTGTTTATACTTTAATATGAGTTATGATAATAACCAATGGTTAACTTAAATTGTGAACATTTAAGGCAATTGAATTCTGGTTATCTTTTTCAAAACATACAACATTTCCCTAATCTCTAACGACTTACCTCTGTATGTATGTTATCATGTTTTAACAACAAATACCCCCGAAGGGTGACTGGGGAATAGAAGTATGGTCAGCATTGGTCTTCCTCCGACCGGCAGTAAAACCGTTGCTAAAGTGGGGCGTCCGTTTGGCTGTGCGGGATGTACAAATTTGCAACCACGTCCGGTCAGAATGGGGACGTTAAATCCGATGCCTCGTGTAAAGAGAGTGCCACTCTCGTTTCACGTTAAGAACCCTTGCGACAACTCTTTTAGGGGTCCGTAGGTGACCTGTTGCAAGGCTAAATTTCTGTCCCTATCCAACATACTCTCATTTCCCGTGGCAGTTTAAATTTCTCCGACCTTAATCCCGGAAGCCCCTATTACAGAACCTACCTATTGTATTTATTGTTAATTTGTTCTCGTCCTGAATATGCATGAAATATTTGCCACTGGACGTTGAGCAACCAACAATCAATCAATCAGTTTAACAACAAATTAATAACACATTTTCCTTATATTCTAAACCTTTTAATTGTAACAGCTGTACTAATATCCTGTATCGTTCATTATTCAAAAATGTAACCAATAAGAATATACAAGTTTATAATTTAGATTTAACAGAAAAATATTATAAATTATTAATCAATAATCATAATAACTCAAACAAGAAAGTCATCAAAATAACATAAATGTCAATCAGTCTAAACAGAAACATCGTTGTTACTGGTTGTTTTCAACTTATTCAATGGTGGCATATTTTCACTCTTGTTATCCTCAAAACCCACGCCAATTTTGGAAAGTCTACTTTGGTATACTGTAAATTCAGAAATTATTGCGCGCATATATTATTGCGATTTTGTCATTTTAGACTAAAATGCGATTTGAATTTTTGCGATATTGAGAAAAATCCTGTTTAATTCGTATATAAAATTTCAAAATGCGAGTTTAAATTATTGCGATTATAACCCTGTCGCATTTTTCGCAATAATAAAAACATCGCAATAATTTCTGAATTTACAGTATCAACAGTTTCTTCTAAAGACAGATTGTTAGTATAAATTGTGTTTAATATGAACATCAAACGACATCCACCCTGTGGTTTTTTATGCTTTGTTTCTCCAAGTCCTAATTCACATACCAACTTCATTTCGGCTTTTACCTGTTCCGCGGTATACCTGGTGCTGTTAGTTATAGCTCTGCAAGGTACTAAACAACCAGGGTATAGCAAATTTTTCGGACAAGCTGAGATGTTTGCATCATTGGCTCTGAAAACCCAGAATTAGTGTAGCCAGACAACAACTTCTTATGTTGTAAAAAATATTCAGATAATGCAATTGATTTTTCTGCAGTTTGCAGACTTTGTTTCAATATAATCTTCTTTCATATTTTGACTGCAATCTATAGCATCTTTCATGGTTTCTACAAAACATGGTGTTATTGACTGGTCCTTGGCTTCTCCTGCTGACTGTAATATATTTGCTGCATTTTCAGTGGCTTGCAATATCATTAATTAGCATGATAATCTCTGTGTATGGCCTTTCAATTTACCTAGCATTCATACTCACTATTTCCTGTATTTGGCTGGGACGATAGGTCTGATCATTTGCTTCCGTTTTCTGTTGGCAGTACATATGTCATGTGTCAGTACTTTAAACAAGGCCTTTAATATAGCTTTTGTTTCACCCATGTCCCCTTTTGTTTTATAATATTCAGGGCTTTCAACACTATAACTAAAGCTGAACTGCATGCTTGAGTGACCTTTTGCACCGTCACATCTCCTTCTCGTTTTGTCTTTAATGCCTTCAACAATTATCTCTAAAAAATCAAAAAAGCATTCATAGATGCCTGACTATTTAATCATAATAATAATATTAAGATAACCGTTTGTCTCAAAACCATTATCTTTCAATATATAGATCCACATTTTTGCAAAATTTTGTACTTTCAATTTTATCTTACATCTACTCAGTACTGCAGTACAATATTTATATCTGAAAATATACCTTTTGCAATTTTCAGGCACCATGTGTGTCCCTGTTAATTTTTGATACTCTTCGTCTTTCAAGGGTGTCTTAATATCCGTTTCAGCTTTTTTTGCCATAGCAACATCAATTTCAGGACCAAACTTTTGTTCTCATATTCTTTTTCTAACACCCCCAAGGGTAACTGGGGAATAGAAGTATATTCACCATTGGTCTTCTTCCGACCGGCAGTAAAACCCTTGCTAAAGTGGGCTGTGCGGGATGTACAAATTTGCAGCCACGTCCGGTCAGAATGGGGACGTTAAATCCGATGCCTCGTGTAAAGAGAGTGCCACGCTCTTTGCACGTTAAGAACCCTTGCAACAACTCTTTGAGGGGTCCGTAGGTGACCTGTTGCAAGGCTAAATTTCTGTCCCTATCCAATATACCCTCATTTCCCGTGGCAGTCTAAATTTCTCCGACCTTAATCCCGGACGCCCCTTTTACAGAATCTACCTATTGTATTTATTGTTAATTTGTTCTCGTCCTGAATATGCATGAAATATTTGCCACTGGACGTTAAGCAACCAACAATCAATCTTTTTCTAACTCGAAGTCCTCATCTAACATTTTATCTAGGGAACAACCAACGTCTTGTTCATTTTGTTCCATTTCATCTTCAGATATATCTGACAGTTCTGGCATATCAGTCTTATCGGACATTTTTTGTGACCGCATTTTAGCTTTACTCGGATGTTTGCCAACTATGCAGTACTCTGACAGTAGGCTATATATTTCAAATAAAATTACGTTTTTTCCACAAAACTATTTTGAGGTAATTTCTGGTTTTATTTTAACCAACTTGGTAACAGAGAAGCAGAATTGTCACGGGCTTGTTTCTCGAGGCTTGTAAATATTCATCAAATTGATTACAAGGATTAATTGTATATAATTACATTAGATGTTAAACCTTCTTGACAATCT